>NC_141227.1:8527500-8585000 GCF_054856515.1 Filicampus tigris | reverse complement strand
CTGACAGGTGCAGAAAGGAGCACACCAACCATCCTCTTTACCACTCATGTTTTTAATTTAGACTCTTACTCATGACAAATGACTCTCTCGTAGCAGAGCACATCCTGCAGTGAATCTATTCCAGTGAGGCATGCAATGAAATTCCAGTCTGCCATCACTGTGAAATCACAATTGGACATATTGAGTGTGGAAGTTTGAATCGGTTGAGTTTGATGACAGCACTGAATCGAATTTTGCGACGTAACGCTCTCATCGTGTCGCCACATGCACACCTCATTCCTCTTTGATTATTGGCTGGATTTTTAGAAAGCTAGAGGACTCATCGACTGAAAATAGATGTTCTGAGTGGCTACCGCTCATGTTGCTGCATCGTGCATTGGAAGTCACTTTACTGCTACAGCTTTAAGATGAATGAACAGACTATTGATAACTAAAAGTTTGCTAGTCTACGAGCAGCAAAACCACCGGAAAGTTTTCCTTTAAAAAAATTGGAGATAAAACATTTGAACTAACTTTCTATTAATGTTTTTATGGAATATGTGAAGTGAAACCAATTCTGCACGCGGGAAGTCAATTTCTGCAAAAATGTCAATTGGAAAATTGTGAATTCACAAACGCAACCACCCGTTAATGTAGGGCAAGTATTTACTTCCACTCGCATGAATTGCGCTGCATCATTGAAGTTGAACATGTGGAGGAAGTGACTACTTAATGCTAATCTCATCCATCCTCTCATCATTGTCTATAGAATGGTAACATACACTAACCTAAAAGTAGACATTTTAGTCGTCAAAATAAAGTTTTCAGATCCAAAACGTGCAAGTAGTTATGCTGTGCTCCAGTGTCCGGACTGTCTAAACTGGTAAAGCTCACTGCTGTACTTAAGCGACAAAAGGGAAAGTGTTTGCATATTGAAGTTTGGTGGACTTGTAACTCAGCCAAAAATCCCCTCGAAGACTGCGCATAGGTTGTGGCCTTCAAGAGACAAGAAAAAAATGGTCCGAAAAACAGAGTGCAAGCGGAATATATAGTCACACTGAAATGGAGCAATACAGTTGCAGGTTGTACAGCTTACAAGTTGCGCGCTTTCTCGGACAATCAATAAAAATGACTTTGGCCTCACGATAAAAACTGACCTGGGAACAACGTTTGAGCTGATTCAACACTCCCCAACAATGCTGTCAAAGAGGTGTGAATTTAACAATCATGTATGTAGTTTGCTGTGGTGTAGAACTGCATTGCGTCAAACTGAGATTAAGGCCAAAAAGCAAATCATATAATACGCAAAATATTACAAATATGTTCTGTAATGTTGATTTTTCTGAATTGCAGGTGGTTCTGTGAGGGCAAGGAGTTGGAGAACAGCCCTGACATTCAGATCCTCACCAATGGTGAGCTGCACTCTCTGATCATCACAGAGGCTTTTGAGGAGGACACCGGACGTTACTCCTGCTTCGCATCCAACCTTTACGGAACTGACTCCACCTCAGCTGAGATTTACATCGAAGGTGATTCTTTCGTTCTCTTCGGTATCATTTACAAACAAATGGACGCCTACATATGTGGGCCGGCCTTGGCTTTGGACCAGTTGAAAGCTCGGATATGATCGTGATGCATTTCCAGCTCGCTCGCGCTCATTTCTAATGTGGAGTTGTACGGGTGAGGCAAGGCGACCTAAATGAGTGTTGCAAAGAATAAATGGCGTGACTGACTGTGACTACCTTCCACCAGGCTCATTTCTCGTCATTTGAAACACAATGTGAAAATGATTCCGCTCAGGTTGTCTGTTAACCCCACTAATCGTGTTTTGGCTAAAATATTCACTTGGAGTGGTTGAAAAAGTGTGAGAACCCCTGTTTTCCAGAGCCTATATAAATTGCTCAAATACCCACGTGATCCTACAGGTGCATCCTCTTCAGACTCTGAGGGGGAACTGCACTTTGAGAATGTAGTTCAGTAAGTTCTCCTACTCTCTCCATTGAGATTTAGCAGTATTTAAAGTGCTTTATTTGTAATGGTAAATCTTCATCTTTATTTATTTTTGAAAGCCTTCAGGGAAAACAGCCAAAGTCCACCCCGCTGTCAAGCGAAATCGCCACAGAAGTTGAAGAGCCTCCAGCAAATCAGACCACAGGAGAACCGGCCGAGGAGCTGAGCACCCTTGTGATCCAGAAGATCCCACTTCCAGTCCAGACGATAATCAACTCACCTCCAAGCCCAGAGCTCTCTCAAGCATTGGCAGCATCAACATCTTATCCAGAGGAGGCTGAAACAATAGTCTTACCCGTGCAAGTGTTTCCGACGTCACCACCAGCGGACTTCACAGAGGCTCCGTTGTTGACTGGGGCTGCTGTGCTCACACCCACACCGCAGCCTTTAAACTCTGTGCCGCCGCTCCCCAACACAGCTCCAACGTCTCCACCTGAGGTAGAACAGCCAACACACTTGCTACCAAGTCGTGTCGCAGTTCTCCTGCTACCATGTTTTTTGTTTGTTTGTCCAGAGTCAAACGTCTAGCTTCAACCTCCTGCAGGGCTTCAACGGGCAAGCCGTCATGGCCGCCCCTGTTTTTACAAAGGTGGAATTAGTCTTAAAAGGATGTGTACTATTATTTTATGACACGCTAGTACGTGACAGAAACATGCTTTGTCACACCTCTAGAGTCTTCAGGATCTGGTGGCTTCAGAAGGGCAGCTCGTAGTGCTCGAGTGCCGTGTGAAGGGAGTGCCGTACCCTCGGGTGGACTGGTACAAAGAGGCAAAAATCATTGAAGACTCTCCTGATTTTAGAATCCTGCAGAAAAGTAAGAAAAGGCTTACATGAGGTTTCATACAGAGCTAAATACATTGAAAAGCGACACCAGAAAATGATTGAACACTGGAAGATTTTCGGTAGTCATTTCAAAAAGTCATCACCCTCACGAAATGGTGGTTCATAATTACTTGAACACTTTGCTCTAAGTTCAGCTAGACTAGCAAGTAACGTCCTGCTTGCCAAAATAGTGAGCTCAGAATTAGCTTTACTGTTTTGCTTTCTTTGTAATACTGTAAATTGTACATTGATATTTCTAAAAATAAGTCAAGCTTTTTTTAAGAAAGATTTGTATTTTTAAATGATAGAATCTATGGTGTTGCCAGCCAAAGTGCTTTCGAATACCAGATTTGGGCGTTCTGTCAGAGTGACGGACTGGTCCGTCAGTCTGTCACTGATGGACGCCCGTTTTGCTGACGATTGACGAAAAAAGACGGACTGACAAATGACAGAAGGGGGTTTTCATACGTCGGTGTAATCGTCATCCGTCACTGGCGGACGCCCGTTTTTTCTGACATTTTTTTGGAGGGGGGGGGGACCGAAACTGACGGACCAACGGACTTCTGACGGACTACCTGACGGACTGACGATTACAATTCAGTTCGTCACGAAAAATGACGAATGACGGACCAGCAAAATTTAGTAAAATGCCCACCTCTGATGAACACATTTGAACTGTGATACTAATTAAGGCTCTATCAGCGAAACATTAAAATGATTGTTTTTTGTGTGTTTTTCATCACTATTCCTTTCTTTGATGATCAGCTAGTAGAAATCCTCCAGTTCTACATTTGAGGCATTTGGGGTCTGTTTAATCTCTGACCTCCAAATTTTGTGAGGATCTGTTTTAACCGGTTGTTACCACAATACATTTTTATTATGGTGTGTTTTTCTGTTTTCAGAGCCCAGATCTCCAGCTGAACCAGGTAGCAATTTTAGAACTCCTCATTTGTGGAAAAATATAATTGTTGCCTTTGGTATGTAACATGCTGTGTGCATACATACTGCTCTGAAGTGTTTAGTCCTTCTGCTCCTCTTCTGTACACAAGCCAGGGCTGCTTTCCTGCGCCTGTGCACCTTATAAGGTAGTCTCTCATCCTGTGTCCAACCACCATGGCAGATCATTTCAACCTGCCTTAGCTTCAAATAGACTCAGCTACAAGTACAAAGAAACTCTCAGCGTTACTTTGTCAAACAAGTCTTGTGCCCTCCCTCTCGCAAGACGCTCGAGCAATCCCATCCAAGCAATGTAATCATGTGAGTATCACTTTTGTTTCTCCAGAGGAAATATGTACACTGGTCATCGCTGAGGTTTTGACTGAAGATTCTGGAATGTTTACTTGCACCGCAAGCAACACCTATGGAATAACGTCCAGTACTGCAACACTAAAGGTCAAAGGTAATATTTCTGTTTTAGATTGGGAAAAAGAACATCAGCATCACATTAGTCGTATGTCAACATGTTGAATTAATTTAACCCATATCTGATTTTTTTTTTTTTTTTTTTTTTTTTGTGCAGGTAATGGTGTTGTTAACAACCATGCAATTCGTCCTTTTTGCACTTTAACTGTGGAGCCCAGTCGAGCTCAAGAACCTTCCGCATCAGATCTCGCCATCTCTCCGGTAAAACCCCAAAGAGGGATTGCTCTGACCAATAACATCAAGCCCCACTCCAGCACCATTCGACTGGATCCATTAGTCAATAGCACCTTACGTTTGGACCCCTTAAACACCAGCACCCTTCGCCTGCACCCCAACAACTCCAGCATGCTCCGCCCGGACACCGTACGGACCAGCCTGCACGGTCTGGACCCCAGCAGCTTGTCCAGTAGCCCCGGTCTCAACCTTCGTAGCGTTAGCACCCCCAATCTAGACCCTCTCAGCCTTCACCAGGAGCCTCCGGAGAACACGGGACTGCTGGCTCCGCACCCAAAACCCTTCGCTGCTGCGCCTCTGGTGGAGCACGAAGCATCCAGACCGGTGTTGACATCACCCGACGCAAGTTCCAATCACAAGGCAACCTCTAACCATCAGAATGGGACATCTATTTTGCTGCCCCTCCCCAATGCACCTCCTAACTCCTGCCTAAAGTCGGGGGTCCTGACAAACCATAAAGACTCCCGCTCCGGCTCCAGAGTTGGCCTGCGGGTGCATTTCAAACTCCCCGAGGATGAGGAGGGTGAGCAAAATGACACACCTGCTCCACCTGATGAAGACACTTCTGATGCACTGGCCAACAATGGACCACCACCAGTGCTGGCAAAACCCAAATTGTAAGTACAGCTGATAAGATTAGAATCGTGATGACAAAATAACATTTTAAAGCAACTATCGCTCTTTAACAAGAAAGAGTAGTTTTACCAAAACTTTGGGTCAGGATTCTAAACAGTCATTCACTATCAAATAAGCCCACATTTTTATATATCAATCAATGGCATTTTATGATAAAGATTTGGATCATGGAGAGTAAACACTCTTCAGATGAAAAATGTATGACAAGTCCTGCTACGGTACACAGACAAAAACACGATTTTGCAACCCAAATCACAGTTTTAGCTCATATAATATCAACATTTGATCCTCCCCCTCCGCTTCCAGTCCAAATATAAATGCTCCTCCTTCAGCTCAATTTTTAGTCGCAATTCACTAATCCATATAGACAGACCTCAAATGTGGACCTTCAGACTCTCCAAAACAAAGGATGGCATTTTCTACTTGTAAGTTCACTTGCATTTCTTACATTTTAGATGAGCACTGTCGACTTACACTCCGGTCAGTACCTTGTGCTCATCCTGAGAAGTTTAATTTCTTCTGCTACTTGAGATGGGGTTGGATTTTGATCATTTACTTGTTTTTATAAAAGGCAAATCAAGAAGTTGATTTAATCAGTCGTAGTTGAATATCATGTAAACTGTGACCGTAAGCCTCAATTTAGTTTACCTATGGAAAGAGTTCTGAGGCTATCCAATGTTGTTTTGTGGCCAACTTGTTGGTGGTCCTTAAAAGGGCAGATCATCTTCATGCTGACTTTGGCTCACTCCTTTCTGGCTTTACGGGACTGACCGGCTGTAATTCACCCGAACGCAGCACTGCGCCTCCCTCACGTTCACCATGTATAGTGTCTTTCCATCTTATCTCTTTTGTTGCTTGTACTTGATTGACAGGGACCCGGCGCAGCTCCAGCTCCTTCACAACCAGGTTCTTATGGAGCAGCAGCAGCAGGGGAGTGAACCCCCAACCCAAACGCACAATCAGCCTTCATTCCAGGTTCAGCCCGAGGCCACAAAATCTCGTGATGGTTCCCTCTGGTCCCTCAGAGAAAACCGCGATTCCCGTCCGACCTACCTTAACAACACCTCACAGATGACGCCCAAATCTGGACCTCCCCACACCACGTCGCCCTTTGCCCCTTCACTGAGTTCCGCTCCTGCCGTCAACACTCCTCCTCCTCTACGATCCTTTTCATCCACTCCCCAGGTCAAGACCTCCTCCCTGGTGACGCTGCCTCCACCTATGCCGCAGCTAAACACGGCTCCGCCTCTCAGCGTGGCACCTTTGACCCAGATGAGCACCATCCACGCCTCCCACCTCAACCTGTCCACAACAGTTCTCGCCAGACCTGCGCCCACACCGGCGTTTTCCTCTCAGCCGGTGTCAAATTTCACTTCGAGTTCAACAGATTCAACGGCTACCTCGCATCATGTCACGTCTCCAGCTGCTTTCCTGAGAAGCACCCACGCCTCCCTCATGAATCTGACCGCGACCTCACAGGCTTTCAACTACACCCGGCCTAAAGAGTTCATCACGGCGTCAACTTTCTCCCCCGTCAGGGGTAGCTCCCCAACTGAATCCCCAGTCCCGCTTCTTCACGAACTGGCGGCCGAGCTCAACTCTTCCGCCGCCAGGACCTTCCCCACGAGGGTGCTCCGATCGCCAACGAGCCCGCCGTCAATCATTTCCTCACCCACGCCGGGTTCAGCACCAACCTTAAACAACGCGTTTGCCATCAGAGCCCAGTCACCTCCGCAGGCTTCCTCGCCCACCTCCAGCAGCTCCACACCAAGCCCCATCCAAAACCCCGTGGCTTTCCTGAGCGCCATCCTACCTTCCCTGACCCCATCTCAGCCTACCAACTCCATGGGCCTTCCCAAAGGGGCACCTTTAGGGTACTTTACATATCGTCGCTGTCATGTGAAAAGCACTTATCTCCATTTAAAAAAATTCTTATCTTTACCCGAATCATATTTCCGCCTTACAGAAGTCGCATTAAAGTGAAAATTAAAAAAGTTTCCAAAATTGGAGATAAGTGTTTTTCACAGGACGGAGACGATATGACAGTTTGCACTACTGTAGAGGT
The DNA here is from genome assembly GCF_054856515.1 of Filicampus tigris. Lineage (NCBI taxonomy): Eukaryota > Metazoa > Chordata > Actinopteri > Syngnathiformes > Syngnathidae > Filicampus > Filicampus tigris. Next base: position 8,577,832 of record NC_141227.1, on the reverse strand, counting down.
GGGGTGGGCTGTCAGGTTTTCTAAAACATTTCTTTTGTCTCTTAAGGTTCAATAAGAAGGTACCAAAGACACGTCTCCCATCAACCGAAATCATTCGCGAGAGCAAAGATGCAGTTCTTTATGACATGGAGAAAAAACTGCAAGTTCAAGATGATCTTGCCGTTTTTGCCTATCAGCAGGTAGCGAACACTCCTTCGCTTGGTTGAATGATACAGTAGTTTAACATGTTAGTACAGTGCGTTATCACTCATTTTAAACTAACCAACACTGTGCGCTGGTGTTTAGTCGGGTTTTCAACAGTAATGTGGACATGAGCCATATTCATTTGGAAGACTTAGTTCACTATTTGTATTGTTTTCATCCATTTAAACAGGTCGGCATTGCAAAAGTGGAATTAAAGGTTAAACTGGTTAAGCAAATTAACAATATGATAATCGTACATAATGGGTCTTGTCCCCTTAGGATTTACACTGTGTACACCGTAGTACTTGAGAAAACCTTTTAAGTTTAACATTTTTAAGTTGAAATTGAGAAATATTTAATATTATTATTAAATTGACATTTTCAAGTTTTGACCACCACACCTGGACAGTTAGAAGTCCCTGCTCTCTAATTACCCCCGATACCTGGACAAAAGCACATAATTCATTTTAAATTAAGTTGTGAAACTCTTTATTACTCATCTCCTGCAATAATAATAAACATAATAATTCCTCTAATGGGTGGGCCATCAGTAGAGCATTTTCCTTCCTAATTCCCGATCATCAGTCGTTGTGTCCGTGTACTGTAACCATGCACGTGTAACATTCCTTAGCCTCGCTTAGTCTGCGCGCTTCTCTATTAGTTAGTTTGTGTGTCTTTGTGGGAGTTCATCATCCATCCCTATCCTCTCATAGAAGCCGAGTATTGAGGGGAAAACAGCGAGCAGACCCCTTGTTGGACCAAACATTCCAGCTACTGTCATTAGCTATGATGAGGTACAAGGATCATCTCATTGCAAACACTGATTCAGGAAGCTAACATGATGATACGTCATACAGCATACAGTGCCAGTCACATTTGGACACAACTTCTCATGCAATAGAATGGTTTGTCCAAACTTTTGACTGGTATCCAGTACCATTCAAGCATCCATGAACTAATATATAACCCGCACGAAGAAATCTACTACATTGTACTCATGACTCACTGTTGGTTCATTTCAATGTTCACTCATCCCTCCTTTTAAGCATATATTTCCTATGTCCTTATCACACAACACAAACATGACATGAAATAACTCTTGAGTTCTTAGCAAATAAAACGTTTGTCTTCTCTGGATGAGGCAAACTCAATGAAACAAACATTCCAAATATTCAATACGCAACGCTCCTATTTAATTTCTGTTCTCTGTTTTACCCTCTCATCCTGCTGCATGAGCGTTTTTTTTTTTTTTTGGCTTTACAGTAGACATTTTGTGAAACAGATGCTACAGCATGTTTCCCCTGAAGTGGTATTAAGTCAAAATATAACAAACAGTATACGTTTAGGTTCAAATGTCCAAGTTTTGACTTCAATACCACTCCTGCTATATATCAATACACTACACCAAAGTTTATGATGTCTGATTGCATAAACTTTGAAAGCCTGTATGCATTATTGCATACATTATAGTAAGAAAAGGTTTCCGGCAGGTAAAAAGGCAAAAAGTGCATTACATTTGCTTTCATGTAGCATTTTTCCTTTTTTTTTTAGGAGTACAAAGTTTCCAATTTTGAGCAGAGATTAATGAGCGAGATCGAGTTCCGCTTGGAGCGGACGCCAGTGGAGGAGTCCGACGATGACGTGCAACACGACGACGTCCCCTCAGGCAAATGCATTGCGCCCATCTTTGACAAGAAACTCAAGAACTACAAAGCCATGGAGGGTGTGCCTGTTACTTTCTCCTGTAAAGTTGTTGGCATCCCTGTTCCGAAGGTGAGACATCGACTGGTCACTGGTGCAAAAGAGCACAATAATTTTATGTTCATAATTTATGCTGTAATCATGAATTATATGTCAACAGGTATACTGGTTCAAGGATGGGAAGCAGATCTTGAGGAAGAATATACATTATAAGAAGATAAGAGAGGGTGATGGGACATGTGCTTTACATATAGAGTCTACAACAGCCGACGATGATGGAAACTACACCATCATGGCAGCTAATCCACAGGTAACATTTTGCTTCCTCTTCATAACCTCATCCTTTTGTACCCATTCTGAGTTACCATTCGAAAATCAACAGGGACGAATGAGCTGCTCGGGTCATTTGATAATCCAAACAGGACCACCCCGAAACCGACTGACTCCCATTAACTCTCAGAGGTAAGCAGGAATGCGGATCCCGCCTTCCGTGCATGTAAAAAGTCTCCACAGCTCTGTACAAATAACAGGCGTTTGTGATAAAGGATTTCGGACCGTTTTCCTCCAATGTTATCTGTCAATTGATGTTTCAATAACTCTTTTTGAGAGGGGAAATCAAAATAAACAAGTGAAATAATGTGGTAAATGTAGTAATAACGTAGTGTGCCCACCCTCTTTGTTCTGTCTTCACTAGACATGTGACTGATGTATCCAGCTAGACAGATATTTAGTTATGGCCTTTAGGGTCGTTTTATTAAATATCGTGAATAATTCAACGACCGGTATTTTATTTTTATTTTTATTTTTTCGTTACAAAACTGTAACAGACAAAAATAGAAATACAACATAAAGTACGTAAAATGTCTAACATTGTCTTCTGACTACATTAACTTATATATGTCAAAATGTGAAACTATTACACGGAAAAGTGTATTGTTTACATTGTTTAAGGCATGAATTACTTTATAAAACATGTATTCCGAATGATCAGTTAGCCTAATCAGCACAAGGGGCCATTAGCATAGGTTGCTAAAAATGCCAACGTCTTAGATCACTGGTGTTTAAAGCAGCACTGGGCAAGAAATCGACCTTAATAAAAAATGTTCACGATTCTTTTGATGAAACATTGACTTACAAGTACAGTAGTTGAATGGAACTTCATGCCATGAGGGGGTCTGCATGGTTTTTATTGGCACTAAGCAACTTTGAGGAGGATGGGATCAACCCTGGCACACAAAAAAATATAAATGTCCTGAATTGCTTTACGGCATACTCACTTCCTCCTTTCGCTATAACGATGGCTCAGGATTTCACGACACTATGCGCTGGCACGCATCGGAAATGTGGTTGATTTTTGTCAAAACACTACCGCTTTCGTCCACATGGCGCCGCCATAATCAACAAAAACTGACATATGACACAGTGTTGCTTTAACATGTTTTATCCATTTTTAGCAATAGTTACATGCCACCCAAAACATGTAAATTTACTTGGCAACACTATAGAAAACAAGACATGAAACGTCTTGCCACAAATAGTCACTTATAGCTTTTACGTGGACCATGACTTTTCATGTTGCTCTTCAGCCATGTCATTAAACTTGAACTTACTCATTTCCCCACTGGAGGGTGCTAAAGGGCAACATAACCAAATGCAAATTCAACATGACTGCAAATAAACCATTGCACTCATGCAGGTATACTGTAACTGCGATGTGGCTATGAGAACAATTAACCAATGACCTTCAAATGCATGTTCAGTGGGAGTCACCACAAGACTGCCACCAATGAAAGTGCCTCTGTTGAAAAGATTACATTTCTTTTTCAGTTGAGTTGTATAGGTTATAAGCCACATTAAAGATGGGGGTGGGGGTGAAGAAATGATTTATACATTTTTTTGATAATAAAAAAATTGTATTTGAATAGGGGTGTGTAGACTTTATATTTCTACTGTACATCCTTCTTCGTGCAAACAACAGAGGATTATGGTACACACAGATTGACACCAACACAAACTGCAGAATAGTTAAAACACTTAGGGCAGCGCTCATATGATGCTGATGAAGATGGTAGGGAGGAGTGCTAAATGTTAAAGCATACATTTTTTTTTTTTTTTTTACTTGATCTCTAGTTGGCTATAGGAAATTATGGTAAATGGTCCTTTCACCCCATCGTTTCCGGCTGAATTAGAAGCACCCATTTGAATGGCTTTGGAACCAAATATGCAAAGGGTTAACTGTTAAGGACTTTCCTCAACCTCTCCATGTTTTAGAGTACGAACTCGTGTACAGGAAGTTGAGGGAGAGCAAACCCATGAGCGTTTTTTCCAGCCTCACTTCGCCCAGTCTCCAGGAGACATGCTAGCCCATGAGGGCAGGGTGTGCAGACTAGACTGTAAGGTAGGTAGCATGTTCTGAGCATCACTTTCACATAGCATTTGCAGATTCCACCCTAAAAACGGTCACTGTTGTCTTTTAGGTGAGTGGTCTGCCCAATCCTGAACTCATGTGGTTGGTCAATGGTAGGCCCATCTATCCAGATCTTTACCATAAGATGCTGGTACGGGAAAACGGCATTCACTCTCTGGTCATTGACCCCCTGACGCAGAAAGACGCTGGCACATACACCTGCATTGCAAGCAACAAAGCAGGGCAGAGCTCCTTCAGTCTAGAACTCAAAGTTGTGGGTGAGCAGATTTCCGTTGGAGTGGTGAATCGAGAGAAAAAGTTATGATTTTATGAAATCTGGGATGTTTTTCAGCTGATTGTGATTGATGATTTGAATTTTCCCTCCAGAGAAAGAGATGAAACGCCCTCCCCAGTTTGTGGAGAAATTGCAGAATATGGGAATTCCTGAGGGGAACCCAGTCCGGATGGAGTGTCGGGTGGTGGGCGTGCCCCACCCAGTTATATTCTGGAAGAAAGACAACGACACCATTCCCAGAACACAGAGCAGAATGAGGTCAGTGAGAGCAAAGAAATTACAAGAATATTCAGCAGACGTTTACACAGGACCACTTTCACCAAGTCTCTTTAAAGTGGAAATAAATGTTTTCTAAATTTAGCAAAATTTAGTTAGTGTTCAAACTGATGAACGTTATTTTGTTTCATTTTTATCTTGATGCCCGCAACGCATACCAAAAACGTGCATGGTAGGTTAATTGGTCACTCTAAATTGCCCTTAGGTGTGATTGTGAGTGTGAATGTTAGCAACCAGTTCCGGGTGTCCCCCGCCTACTGCCCGAAGCCAGCTGGGATAGGCTCCTGCACACCCGCAACCCTTGTGTGGATAAGCGGATTGGATAATGGATGGCTGGATGTATCCTGTTTTTAATATCAAACAAGGATAAAGATACAAAGTTATCTCTATACTTTGTTCTGTTAAATATGTATTGAATATAAAATGCAAAATAAACATAAGAAAGTTGAGCTGAGGGCGGCACGGTGGGCGACTGGTTAGCACGTCCGCCTCACAGTTCAGAGGTCGAGGGGTTCGATCCCGGCTCCGGCCTTCCTGTGTGGAGTTTGCATGTTCTCCCCGTGCCTGCGTGGGTTTTCTCCGGTTACTCCGGTTTCCTCCCACATTCCAAAAACATGCATGGTAAGTTGATTGGACTCTTTAAAATTGCCCCTAGGTGTGATTATGAGTGCGGATGTTTGTCTCTGTGTGCGCTGCGATTGGCTGGCAACCAATTCAGGGTGTCCCCCGCCTACTGCCCGAAGACAGCTGGGATAGGCTCCAGCACGACCCTTGTGAGGATAAGCGGTATGGATAATGGATGGATGGAAGTTGAGCTGAAACAAACAAATGCAGGTTGATGAAAACAACCAAATTGGTCATACAGTTGTACTATATTCTCCTCGCCATACATTCCAAAAGAAATTGTGAAAATCAACTTTGCTTCTACTTCAGCATGCAACAGGATGCCACAGGATACGTGTGCCTCCTCATCCAGCCAACCACCAAAGAGGATGCCGGCTGGTATACAGTGTCAGCCAAAAACGAGGCTGGGATTGCGGCCTGCACCTGCAGGCTCGACATCTATGGTACGAAAGTGAGCAGTACCTAGATAAACTGTCAGCAGTTTTTCTGAAGATTATACATGTCCCCATGTATTATGACCTTCAGCACAGTGGCATCAGAGCGTGCTGGCGCCCATGAAGAAGACGCCACGTACGGGCAGCCGCTACGCAGCTCTCACAGGCCAAGGACTCGACATCAAATCGACCTTCTCCACATCGGAGACAGGCCCCTTCCTGTTCTCCAGCTCCCCTCCCGAAGCCACGCTGGAGAGCGAGGAGCTGTGAGGAGCGCCTCTTTCTTGGAATGTTTACCTACGCGGGTCATCGTGAGATTTGTGTGATGAGTTTGACGACGTGAGACACTCAGAGCAAAGAGTGATTGTGAAAATGGTTGTGCCATTTGCTAGCACAGTGTCACCATTCCGGTTCACGTTGGTCATATCAAGAGTGTTTCACATGCAGAAAAAAAAAAAAAATGAACACGTTTGCTAAGTCTTAGCTCATGAGCCATCAATGGAGTTGGATTTTGCTCTCCAACAAATTTGATTGATTAACTTTTATTTGTGCAGTTTATATTATATATATATATATATATATATTCAACAATTTGTTCTCAAAGCAGTGCCCTTTATTTTCCCAAATACATACCCGTATTTCTAATAATTTATTTGAATTAAATGTATATGAAAGCGAAGATAAGTTATTTGAAGGAATTCAGAAATACACTGTATTATTTAAGTGGTTGATTTAACATTGGATTGGTTCAACACAAGTGCATTATTTATGTAAATTTATTAGGTTACTGATTCACCTTTTTTGCACCATGGTTTCCATGTGTATGCATGTTGATGGCTAATGGTGTTTTTTTTTTTTTCACAGTTACATAGTATTTTGTTAGCATCTGAAAGTGGTGATGTTTATGGGAGAAGTGAGTCAGATTACAGTAAAAACTGTTTTATAGTACAGTGCCAGATTCAAAATTGAAGCCAATCTCAGCGGTTAAATTGATTCAAGAATTTTAAGTGACTTTGGAAATATATGGATGGACGCTTTAAAGCAACTATTCTACTTCTGTTATGTTGCACACTGTAAAATAGTTTTGTCTTCAGAATAAAATTCTATTTATTCAAGTGGGTAAGGGTTTATTCCATACAACAAATCTGTTTACTGTTGCATATAAAACATGGGCAAGTTATCTTAATGTGGGCCCACTGAAATTTCTGCTGGTTTTTGAGGGCTTGTTTTGACTACGCTTATTATCTTGAATTCAAAACAAATAGGAGATCCCACGAGTCAATTAAGCATAGCTAATCAGTCCAATTAAAGGGGAAGAAGGTTCAAATAGGCAGAAAATTACATTCACCTTACTTGACCCAATTAGACTGTGAGCCTCATTTGACCAGCTGCTAGGGCCAGTAGCTAGCTGGCTGTCGCTTCTGTTTGTTGCAAAGTCATAAATGTATAATGGCAATAAAAAAGCACCTTGTAGGAGATTTTTTTAATGACATGTGGAAACATTATTGTTGCTATTATTCAATCATTTTCTCATCATCTTTTTTGCTTTTATTTCTTCAAACTTGATGACTGCCATCAACACATTCAACTCTGCAATTGACATTACAAAGCAAAAGGCCTCACAGTGCTAATTCAGATCAATATTAGAACAATTATGTTTTTCATGACTAGATGCTCATTTTGCAATAACGATGATGGGATTTATGAGATACACTTTCTCCGGGACTAAAACATACGCTTTGTGGCCTAATCTCCATTTCGCCATAAGGGGCTCGGGATTTAACCCGGTATGTGTTTCTGTTGAGGCTGACGGGTCACTCCTCAGTTGTGACATATGGCTTTTGACAACAGGCCACAGCTGAGTCGTAGGTGCTCAAATGAGCCAATCACATAACGGGTTGGGGGAAGAAAAAGGGCGGAAGACACGGAAGGGCAAGCTCTCATCTCAGACGAGGCCCTCAGACAAGACAAGCAGCAGCTGGCAAACTACATCAATCTGTAATCAATGAACCAACTGGTAGATGGGATTATATGCCTAATTGCACAGCTAACCAGTCCATCCCCAAATGACCAGACAGCATCAGCTTGTGTCCCTGACCCAATAGCAGAGACAGCCATTATACTCGGCCTCCACAGTGATTAATCATTCAAAACCAAGCCTGGAGTTGGTCCATCCAGAGCGAGGCCCAAAACACAAAGCATCACTCCACAAATACAGCAGCAGCAAATTTGCACATTGATAGGAGTGGAAATTGAAAAGTTAGATTTCAAGTAAAGTTATGAAGTTAGCATGCCACATATTCTAATGGGAATCTATACTACAAAATTATATTTAACTCATTCACTGCCATTGACGAATTGACTTGTCTTTTCACAGTCCAGCCATTCACTCCCAGGAACTTATTTATATATTTTTTCAAACATTAGGGTAAAAGAGGGTCTGAAAATGTCTGTGGCAGTGAATGAGTTTGAAAAAACCCAATAATAATAATAATTTTATTTCATGGCTGGATAATCAAACATTATCACTGCACAAATCCCCACACCTGCACTTAAAAAAAACAGCATACATGAATAATTAAAACAATTAACAATGAATTAAAACAAGTCAAACAATTTTTTTTTATGTTCTTTTTTTTGTTACATCTGACTCGATATAAACGATTCCATGGAGTTCTGGAAAAGCTATCCCTGCCTAACAGAAATCCAACAAAATTCTCTGTGAAAACTGGCATCGAATTGTTGGGGGAATTTACACCACTGGTCATTTCTTACAAAAACAGACTCTAAAAGGGCTGACATTGAAGCATGTTGCAGCTACATGACATTGTAGATTTCATAAATGTATTGCCCCTAATTCCATATTTGGTGTAACCAGATGGTAAAGAGGAGAGACAAATGATTCTGTCCGTCCCTTTTTTTTCTCGGATCGGTACACAGATCAATTATTTATTTCCCATCTCCATCTGTACTTAAGGACATGTATGCCCCCCTCATACTGTACTGTGAATCATTAATTAATGAATCATCGGCTAACACAGAATATCACCTATTACAACTCATAATGTGAATACGAATATTCGACTTTAGCTACACGATGAGCAATATCATTTCCAGGTTTTGGTGCAAAAAGATGCGCACCATCTTGTGCATATTGTTCAAGACCTTTAATCCCCAGATTTTCAGTTAAAATCCCTTCGGGTTAAACAGCACACTTACACTTGTGTGTTGCCTCAGGCTAATCTCAGATTATGCTTCTCATCACATGGAGACCAGATACACAAATAGTGAAAGGAGATTTGAGGGCATTTGTAGCATGATACTACTTAGTTAGCCATGTCAACAAAAACTTTTCAGAAAGCTTAGTGATAGATTTATTTGTGAAAAATCTGCAGTATGTTGCATGGGCAAGAAACCAAATTTGGGTTATTGAAATAAAATAATGACAATAAAATATATTTTCTAATTTTTTTTAAATATAATTTAAAAAATGATGAAGAACAAATTTATCCTATAATAAAGTAATTGTCCTGTCTCTAATTTCTCAAAATTTTCAGACAGAAAGCATATATCACTTGAATCCTTGAAGATAAAATAGTTACTCTGGTTTTAATCAATGTTTTACATAAATATTAAAAGATCTAAACAAATGTTGTTGTCAGCGTTATAAAGTTTGTTCGCAGCATTAGTTGTGCAAGCAGATGGTAGACTTTGGTGTTTGTGACACATGGCACAGAGTGAAGACTCGGCCAGAAAGCCCAACCCAAGATAATTGGAATTTCATTATGCTTTTTTGTTTGTGTGCGTGTATGTGTGTGCGCGTATATACTTTACATGCATGTGTGTGTATGTGCTGAGAGTGGGTGCTAAGGAGTCTGTTGCATGTGTGTGTGTGTGTGTGGGGGGGGGGGGGGGGGGGTAGAGGGCAAGGGGGGCACTCCACCTGCTGCCACCTGTTCATCTGCTGTATGCCTTATAAAAGCTGCTCCCTTCTCTGGAGCACAGACACCTTAGACTCTTCAGACTGTCCACTTCCTGGAGGTTGAACTATTTGATGCTCAAAACAAAGGACAAACAACTTGGAGCTCAGACAATCAGAGACCACCGAGGACCCATCACAAGAGACCTGTTTGAACTTGGGTCTTTGTAACTTTTTGTTCCCGGTTCAGTTCTTCAACCCAAAAGATGAAGCCTCGCCGGTCGAGCTGCGCAGACTCGGGATCGGAATCCTCGGAAGCGGACCCCCAAAGCCCGGAGAAATACGAGTCCGCCATGCGGCGGAGGATGGCCGCCAATGCCAGAGAGAGGAAGAGGATGCAGGGCTTGAACACGGCCTTCGACCGTTTACGAAAGGTGGTGCCGCAGTGGGGTCAAGACAAGAAACTGTCCAAGTATGAAACCCTGCAGATGGCTCTCAGCTACATCATGGCGCTCAACCGGATCCTGACGGACACCAAGAGGCACAACAATGCGCATATGCAGTGGGTGGACTTGCAGTTGGACTGTCCGCAGCCCGACAACTATCAGTACCTCATGAGGTACGACTCCACGGGGCAGGACTATATCAACTCCTCGTTCTCTTATCAGTTCGACGGGCATCAGCTCAACGCATGAAATAAATATATAAATAATCTGCCGTCTGGCGTGTAAAACAGTCATGTTGTCGGTGGCAATGTGAAACCTTTTTTTTCTCCAATTACGGAGACAGTAAATACATTTGTATTGATTTATTCCTTCGAATTATCTTCGTTTGACAATCAAAAGGCTTCTTTTTTTTAAGTCTTTGGATATATTTTTGCTATTGAGCAGATTCTTCAATACATAGTAAAGAGAGTCATGTAGTGTCATTAAAATGACCATTAGATGCATTTGTGTATTTACAGTATAGCTGTTTTTAATATACAGCCTGGAAATTTGGTGCAATTTTAGTCAATTCAGAGAATCCTAGGTATTTGTTGCATAGTGAACGTGAATATGTAACTATTGTTGGGCTGAAAAATCAACTTGCCATATGTTGTTTTTCACATGCTCAATTATAGTTTGGCGTTGAGAATAAATCATATTTTCTATCAAATAATATCTGATTTTCCTTCATTGTCTTCTATTATTATTATCAGTAGTAGTAGTAGTATACAATTACGAATCTACTTTTAGGAGGACATTTTTGCGTTGATCAATTGACAATATTCATTCAGTATCATCTGGAAATAATTGTTTAACAGTACATATCGCCAAACAAACACAAACGTTTCAGGATAGAAGATGGTGGTTTTTATTTTTCATCCACTAGCACTGGAATTTCAGTTCCCCCGCTTAATAAGCTCATACATCTGTTATCACTTATTTGTGTGCCACTAAAAACGTCTTTATTGTGCGCGTGTGACGAGCTTGGCTCACCAGTAATGGTCGGCCACGTCCACTTTCTCAGCACCCTGACATCTTCCTTTTGTTCACAGCTTCTGTGCGCCGAGATAACAGAATCGTACGTCAGTAGTGAGAAAAACAAGAATACTATCTTTACGCAGCAAAAACTCAGACCAAAATAGTATCTCTAGTTATCGTTGTCATTGGCATGCTGGTTATTATTTGAAATAAAATATATTTTGGATTTGTACTTAAAGCCTCATGCAGAACAACGCACGGTTGTTTACTGCTGGAGCAGCACTACAGATTTAAATGGCAATCATGGCCCATTGTCAAGTGATTGTCACAGATTTGAAAAGTTTGAATGGTGGCACAAGCCAGAGCAGATTAAGGAAGCCTCTGAGCAAGATGCCGGCCTGGCTTCAGCGGGGGAGCAGAAATTAAACACCATTGTGTGCTAATGGCTGTGTGTAATCGCTTAGTTCAGAGTCGCTGAAGCGTGAGCGTCCAGAGCTGGACCCAAACACTATCTGCTTCAAAAATAAGATACATACAGCAGCAGTGGCTTAACTGTAACTCCCAACCGCCGCTAGACTATTGGGTTTTTCAAACTGATTTGATTTGGATAAGGCGTACGAAACCACGTGGCCTATTGCTCTTAAATGACACGGAACATAACATGCATGTGACGGGAGCCGCGAGGGGCATTTCATTTTGGCACCAGAAGCTGGACGTGGCAAACACTGATACAGATGGTCATAATGACTCATTGGCCACATTGAATGTTTGCATACCTAATAAACGCTTTCTGACAGTTGGCATGTCAAAAATGAATAGACGATAGAGTCAAAAGTGCGTGTCAGTGACACTGCAATTACACTCTTCATTAATTCAGTCACCGGCGGCGAACAGTTGGCAGCGGGGAAAAATAGAATCAACGTACAACTCATTGATTCCCTCACGAGGAGCACATTATTGCATGAGTTGGTAATCAGCGGTGACAACAATGTGCTCAGCAGGACAGTAATTGAGAGGACTGAACCACAAAACAATGTTGCATATTAAACTACCAGATTATTGGCAAGACTACACTTGCAAGACATTTAACGGGATGACATGGTTACAATGCACACTTTGAAATTGTTTTTAAATAATACATTGACAAGTGTGTTTGTGTACAATACAGAATGTCAAAAGAAAGTAGCAAAAGACTAAGCTATTGTGTCAAGAGGTAGGTGAGAATATCTGGGTTTAACTACAGAATGTATAGCATTTTATAAGGAGATGCCTTATTGTGTTAGCTCTAGCAGCTTTGTTTGACTTATATTTTAATTTACATTATTATTGCAACTGAGCTGTATGCTGCTGAGAAGTGTAACATTTTGCCCCTCTTGTGTCGCTTCTATTGCTGAATACAGAAAACCTATAGGGGAAGTCAACCCCTCCCCCTTTTTTTTTTAAAAAACAATAATATGTTCTATGCAGTCCTGCTAGCCTAAACATGACATTGTGATTGATATTATGTTTTTGGAAAAATGAGTTAAGCAGTAAAATCCACCTGTTTTTGATTCATCTCAGGGCGTGGCCATTTTGCTGTCGACTGAAAATGACATCACAGTTGCTCAGGTAACAACCAATCATGGCTCAGCTTCAGAAAACTGGTGTGCTGTGATTGGTCGTTACCTGAGCCTTGAACAACTCTGATGTTATTTTCAGTTGACAGAAAGTGGCAAAACGGCCGCCCCCTGATATGGCTAAAAACGGGGGGATTTTGCTGCTTCACCCATATCCCACATACACCCCATTAACCAGAATGCTGTGTTTAGACTAGTGGAGGTGCATAGAACATATTATTGTAAAGATTTTTTGGGGGGGTGGGGGGGGGGTTGACTTCCTATTTAAATGTATTATTAACCTCTTTCAATATGGTGCAGTCCAGTTATACACCACTAAAATTAACATCCACATAATAAATAAATTACAATTACTGCGATAGTGCCCCCGCCACTCCCTCAAAAAAGCAATACTTGTAACTGCCACAATTTTGTATAGTGCTCCCATTTTATACGATTGTGTTTGTATAGGTCAAGATCAGTGCAACAAGTTCTTTGAGGTCATAATGCCTAGTTATCCAACTAGTCAGCCCTAAAGAATTGTATTCTTGCTATTTTCCACCGGGGTGCCAAGTAATGCACATTTTTCATTTGTCAAGATTTGTGAAATCCATATATAAGCCACCATCATGCTGCCACCTCAATTTCCCAAGGAGTTCAAATCTGATGACAACAAACGCTCCCGCCGAGGGATCGGCAGCTCCTCCCTCCACAACGCTTACGTCACCTGCCGCTTATAACAATCTGACAGCGCAGGTGTTCCAAAAACTGCCGCATCTGCCCCGCTTGACTTTCCTCTCTGATCCTGCACCATGAAGAGTCTGAACAACCGCGCCGACAGCCACCTGTCCAGCCAGGTGGAATGTGAGTTGGAAAACCTGGGTTCATGGGTGAACCAGGGCTACATTGGCAACTCACCGCCCTTGCCCCGAGTTGTGAGCACAGTCTACAACCCACAGCCCCACTTCCAGGGTTCCATGGAGAGCATGTACAACGTGGACATCCCACGCCCGTTCCCAGAGGAGCCACACACGGCTGATAAAATTCTGTTGAAGGAACGCGGAGGCTGCTGCTCTTTCATTAAAGGTAGGCATATTCCTCACTTGGCTGGTTCTACTCTAAATATCCAAACGTGACACTCATCTAGGAATACAAATGTTTTCAAGACAATGATCGCTCCCAAATGTATGCTAATCTTTGTCTTTTAGTTTTATTGATTCAAAAACACAACTATTTTCTTCTTTTTTTTTTCTCCCTCAACATTCTTGGTAGGATTGTGGGGTACGACACTGACTGAGAACACCTCGAACAACCGGGAACTGTTTGTACGCACAACTCTACGGGAGTTAATGGTCTATCTGGTCTTTTTGGTGGATATTTGTCTTTGTAAGTAATCAGAGCAATAGAATGACTGAGTGTGCCTGAAATGTGATTATAGGACATGTGAAATGTGAATGGAAACTATAATGTAGTTAGATTTAGGTGCATACAAGTAATGACTAACTTGTTTCCATCCAGCATGTTGACATTAATTTTTAACCCAAAATTTCCCAAACATCAATCAATGGTCAAGTTGTGATACACCAAAAAAAGAATACAATGTGTAATGTTGTCCATGAACCTTTTATAGGGAATGTGTTGACTAGTTCAGACGTTCAAAAATTTTAATACAGCAATGCAATTACTACAAGATTTGAACCTTATTTTACCCCCAAAATGTATAATTGTAACAAATATTTCATTATAACAATTTTGGACAAATCTTCTCATCTATGGCATGAGCAAGAGTGTACTTGTGGTACTTTAAACCCACCCACCTGCACGATCTAAAGATACTCTACCTTTACAATTGATTTATGAATGATTATGTTATTAGTTATGAATGTTTCATTTAAAAATGTTTATTATTCTGGTTGTAGTTTGCAGTGATTGTGAACTTCACTGCATCATACTGAGAGCCATTTGTAATATTTTGATTGCCTCAATTTACTACACAAGAGAGTCAATATTTTGGTGAGGTGGCAATATTGATATTACCATGTTGGGTGGTATACATATAATTAGAAATTGAAAATTAGAATAAGAAATTGTCATTATATCATAACAGGGGAAGCATGTAGTAAATCGCTGTGAGACAATAAAAAAATGGAACCTAAAATGGTTCCTTGATTATGAATAAAGGTTTAAGTGTTCTAAAATGACTTGTGAATTGGCGCAGAAACAAAACAAAAAAACAAGAAAAAAAACAAAAAAAACAATTGAGAGCGCGAGTGAAAGTGTATCAAGGGAATTGGGACATTTAGCTTGCCATAAAAAGTCCTCCACCAAACTCCTGCTTTGATGCCTCCCCATCCCACCACCTGAAAGCTTTTGTCAAGCCAACCATTAGCCGTCAAAGGGACATGACCACAACCCGTTTGCCTTTTAGCGATAAGAGCATTTGGCCTCTTCCATTGTTTCTTTCTTTGTCCGTGTTACACTGACATTGTTTGATGAGGCTATTTGCGTCAGACTGGCGTGCTCTCTCCTCAAACAAATTACAACCTCTAATCTGGATCCATCTGATGGTTGCAACAAATACGTCCAAAGAACAAGCGTCCAATGATGGTTTATGTGTGTCCTGCCTTTGACATGTCTTATCTTGGGAGCACCGAATGGAGCAATGTTTAAGGCGAGCCTGAGCAAAGCCAGATAGGACAGTGTTAAGCCGTTAACGATATGTCCATGTTGTCTTTCAGTGACGTACGGTATGACGAGCTCAAGCACCTACTATTACACTAAAGCCATGACTGACCTGTTTGTGAATACAGCCGGAGAAAGTGGGGTTAAGTTTCAGTCCATTAGCACCATGGGAGATTTCTGGACTGTGAGTATTTGGCCATGTGGATTTCTTCCATTTTCCAACAAGCAATTGGGGTATTTTGACGATTTCAACTTGTTTCTGTATAAATAGTTTGCTCAGGAACCATTATTAGATGGCCTCTACTGGACTAAATGGTACAATAACCAGTCCCTGGACAGTGGAGATCAGTCCTTCATCTATTATGAGAACATGTTGCTGGGAGTTCCCAGGATGAGGCAGATCAAGATCAAGAACAACTCCTGCAAAGTTCACAAAGACTTCCAGGATGAGATCACAGGATGTTACGATGTCTACAATGAGAAGAAGGAGGATGACATCAACTTTGGACTAATCAACGGCACAGCGTAAGTAAAGTTATGACGTGTCACTGTCACAGATTGTCCGCGTTGCTCTTTTTTCAGTGGCGGCTTGCCAATAGAAGCCTTTGGATAAGACTAAATAAAACTGAAACAATAAAATAAATAAACTAGTAATTATACTGTATACTAGATAAATATCGAATGTTTGGGTGCACAAGTACATAAACTCAATTTAAATACAAAAATCCTGACACCATGAGGCTGAAATTACTTAATATCTGTCAAGCCACAATAGTTGGAGACGATTGGAGAGTGGAGGAGGTATTAAAGGGGAAGTCAACGCAAACATTGTTTTTCAAGAATATGTTGTATGCAAGCCTATTGGTTGAAACAGGGCATTCTGAGAAAAATTGCATTTGTGGAATAAGTGTTAATCCACTCGTTTTTAGTCATCTCTAGGGGCGGCCATTTTGTCTTCTGTCGACTGAAAATGACATCACAACTGCTCGCAACGACCAATCACGGCTGACCTGTTTTCTGAATCTGAGCCGTGATTGGTCGTTGTGAGCAGCTGTGATGTCATTTTCAGTCAACAGAAGACAAAATGGCCGCCCCCAGAGATGGCTAAAAACGAGTGCATTTGGCTGCTTGATTTATATTCCACAAACCCAAAATTATTCAAAATGCCGTGTTTCAATTAGTGGGCCTGCTGGGAACACACATTCTTGAAAAAAATATGTTTGGGTTGACTAACACTTTAAGTCACTCAGTGAAGTCGCTTAAGACAACACCTACAGGGAGGACAACGTACGAGCAGAAGCTTGATGTGAAAAAGCGGCCATGTGACCAGCCGACCTACAAAATCAACCAGCTGTCCCTTCTTTAAATATTTACTCTATGGGTGGTGTCGTGCCTCTGCAGATGGAGCTACCACACTGAGAAAGTGATCAAGGGTTCCTCGCATTGGGGTCTACTGACCACCTACAGCGGAGCCGGATACTACCAGGACCTGGGTCGAACCAAAGACGAAAGCACAGTTCTACTAAGGGAGCTGGAGGAGAATCTTTGGCTGGACCGAGGAACCAGGGCCATCTTCATCGACTTCTCCACTTACAATGCAAACATCAACATGTTCTGTGTCATCAGGTACAGACTGAAATCCAAATTGCTTGATTAGTATCCCAATTTGTGTTTTTGACGCCAGTCTGTTGACAGGTTGGTAGTGGAGTTCCCGGCCACTGGCGGAGCTATTCCTTCCTACCAGATAAGAACAGTCAAACTGATTCGCTACATCAACTACTGGGACTACTTCATCCTGGGTTGTGAGATGGTCTTCTGTTTATTCATCCTCTACTATGTGGTGGAGGAGATTCTTGAGCTTCGGATACACAAGTTCTCCTACTTCAAAAGCATCTGGAACATACTTGACATAGTGGTCATACTTGTAAGGACATGTCGTTCGGAGGATTTGTTCCACGTTTCGATAAGCTTCAAACGATTAACACGTTTGTCATTTCCAGCTCGCCATTGTTGCCATTGTATTCAATATTTTCCGTACAGTCAAAGTGGACAAGTTGCTTGGCAAATTGTTGGACCAACCGGAAATCTATGCTGACTTTGAGTTTCTGGCGTTCTGGCAAACACAATACAACAATATGAACGCAGTCAACTTGTTCTTTGCATGGATCAAGGTAAAATACTTCCTTTTCCCAATCTCAACTTTGACATTTGCCACCATTCAAAATAGTGCGCCCTCTTCTTGTCTGTAGGTGTTCAAGTACATTAGTTTCAATAAGACCATGACCCAGCTGTCCTCCACGCTTGGTCGCTGTGCCAAAGACATTGTAGGGTTTGCCATAATGTTCTTCATCGTGTTCTTCGCGTACGCTCAACTTGGATATTTGCTGTTTGGTACAGAGGTGGAAACCTTCAGCACCTTTGTCAAGTGCATGTAAGAGATTTCCAAAACAGCAGTATAACTTGAATCCGTGTTGCGCCTGAAATAACCTTTCTATCTTTTTCCTGCAGCTTCACCCAGTTCAGGATTATTCTCGGGGACTTTGATTATGACGCAATTGATCGCGCAAACAGAGTCCTTGGACCAATTTATTTTGTCACCTACGTTTTCTTCGTTTTCTTTGTCCTGCTAGTAAGCCACCCTGCGACGCAAGTCATTTGAAAGTCACAAAACATTGTATGTGTCGAGCTTACCGTTTCATATCTCTTCAGAACATGTTTCTTGCCATCATAAATGACACATATTCTGAGGTGAAAGAGGAGCTATCGTCCCAAAAAGATGAGCTCCAAATCAGCGACATCATCAAACAGGTAACAGAAAGCACCGTGATGTAGCAATGTTGTGCATTTAACATTTCAATAGGATCTCACATGGTCTGGATTACTTCCAATCAGAGTTACATGAAGACCTTCATGAAGCTGAAACTTAAAAATGAGAAAATATCAGATGTTCAGAGAGCTCTACGCGCTGGATCTGGCGAAATTGAATTCAAGGATTTTAGAGAGACTTTAAAAGAGTAAGTGGAAAAGATAAAGATTGCATCTTGTTATGCCAAAGTTTCCAACAGAATCCTCACCACTCTGATGATGTCGCAGGATGGGACATGCTGATCATGAAATTTCCGCAGCTTTCTCACAGTTTGACCGTGACGGGAATTACATTCTAGATGAGGATGAACAGGAAAAGATGAAAACAGAGCTGGAGGAAAAGAGGGTTTGTAAAGTAGCATGCTTTGACCTCCACAACATTTTAAACATTCTAACATCTTGCTTTCTTGTGTACTTTAGCAAAGGTCTACAGACAAATTCCAATCAAGCTTTTCAATTTTTACATGTTCGCAGGATGCCCTTGCTGCTGAACTCAACAATCTTGGAATGAATTATGGCAAAGAATTAGAGCAAAAGCCTCCAGTGATCTTAAGTGACCAAAAGAGCAACTCTGGTCACACATTTATGGACCGAGAACAGTTTCTAAGGTCACATTTCTTCCCTGCAAAAATCGGTAAAAATGTCACCCGTCATTAAGCAAGTCGATTCACCTTCTCTCCCTGTTGATTGCAGATTGAGCAGGCAGGTTCTCCACCTTGAAAGTGCCATGTCTGGCATTACAGTGAAGATTGAGTTGATTTTGAAGAAAATTGGGATAGAGGACATAACTGAACTAAATAAAATCAATGGGAAGACGGTGACCAATCATATCGTGAGTATAAGCATCCAGAGCAGATGTGGCACCCACCTACTTTGGGGCCAAAATCGCACAAGTCGAATCCCCAATAAATTTCAAGCTAGATGAATCAAGTACGGTACTATTACTTAGTTTAAGCAAGTCATTAGTCAAGTCAAACAATCTTGCTCAGTTAACTTACAACAATAGGCTATATTGGCATGACAATACTGGATAATGCATTTTTTCACCAATCTAAACTAACTAAAAAAAAAAAGTACATTTACAATAAAATTATAATAAAAGTTAAATTAACTTAGTGTGAAATAAAATTAATATATGCAGTAATTATTCTTTTTCAGAGAAAACCATTCGTTGTTTTTGCTAACATTGCTAACAGTTTTTCTAAACTAGTAAATAAGTATTGTATGCATTTTCTCTCTTTTTTTTATAACTGTATACTGTACCTACTTTTGCACCCCCCTGTATGTAACATTGTTACTCTGAGAAACATTCACATATATATATGTATATATATTCATTGAATATATGAATTCATTGTTCGTTATGAAACATTAAGTAACCCAATATATAATTGTCATTTGAGGTTATTTAAAAAACATACTGTAGTGTGGTGCAGAAAAAACCTGCCAAAAACAGAAAGTAAACTGTTAAATTTGCTACACATAAATCACTCTGCTCCGACTAGATCCCCCAACTATTAGTTCCATGGGCTAATTATGTCAACAAGCACCACAGTAAATAGTACCGTAACTATAACTTACCTTTAGGAATAAGTCGATATGCATGCGTAGACGGTTGAGGAGGAAAGACAACTTATTGTTGGCGATAGAGTTGTCATCAGAAAAACTGATGACTGTTCCTAAGTCAGATATTCAAAACTCGAAGACATCCTGTATGGGGAAAGGTTCTGGATATGCATGCATTTTATTTCATGAAACGCTGCCTGTGTATAGTATGATAAACAATGATCTCTCGGAGCGGTTTCAAGCATGCAAATATGGGATAACAAGTGCTGGGCAATTTTACAAAAAAATTGAGCGTCCCTTATTCGTCATCCATCCGCAGCGTGGGTAAAACTCCGTCATCCGCCTTTTTTTCAGGGGGTAAAATAATAGTACCCGCCTATAGGCCGGTCCACCTCTGAGTTTAAACGGGCTTCCGCCAGCAAGCTTCAATAGCAGCGCGAATCTTGATGCAAATACGACTGGCATATCAGTGATTTTTTTTTTTTCTGATTACCCCATGCAGGCGGATAAAAACGCCTCAGACGGCAGTATCCTGGTTTGTGTGGACCGAGGGACAAAGTCTACGCTGCCATCAGGGAGAATTTGCACCATTCCCACATATGACTGTCATATGTGATAAAACCTTGAGATGAGACAATGGGATGTGTTCCATTGGGGATGAAGAACGAGTTACAGATCAAATATTTTAATGCTTTAAAAGTAATTTCTCTTCACTGAAAATGTCCTCCAAGATTAACTTTCATTTCAACATATAAATCTTCAACACTTCGGTGCGTTTGAGCTTTGACCGGTCAAGTTTCACTGAAAGATGTAAATAATGTAAGCATTTTTAAAATTTGCTTTCTAGACATCAGCAGTAGAGCTAAAGAGGAAATTTTCAAGCTCAAAAATGTAGACAAACTGCAGTGTTAAGTGTTGTAGATTCCATCTGAATATAAAACTACATATTAAAAGTGTTGTGTACGATATAGCTAAATAGACTGTTGTGCAACACAGTATAACTGATTATTAAATGCCTAAAATCTGGCTAAGTTATAGTTGCTAAATGGTTTATGAACACAGTTATTTTTCCATTTACTCAAAGGTTGTCAACTTCTTTGCGCAGTATGGTGAAGTGTGAATAATGGTTTTAAATGTAAATGTGCAATAAAAGGGTTTGATAATTATTCACGTCTGTCCTGGTTTTGAGCTGCAAATGCGCAAAAACAAGTGAGCAAAGCGTGTTGGTTAGATGCAAAATGCAGTTAAATACGTGTCTAATAAACATACTAACAGATCTGGTTTGAATGTGTCTTTATTTCAAGTGACTCAATGTTTTCTATTTTCTAATGAAAACCATTCCCAACTTTAATTAAACATCACTTATCACGGAAGCAAGTTGTCATTACATTCAATATCTTATGCAACAAATATATATGCACGTCACAATCGTGCAGTTCAAGCTAAAACATCATCTGCTTCCTGCTACTTCAACAAAATGGATAAATCCTCTGTGGATGATTTAAAATTGGTCAACTCAATTAAGGGGCACCCCAACATGAAATTAATGATATTTACTGATGAGGTTCTTCATATCATATAACCCTTATGTACACAGTATTACTGAGGCCGCATGAAGTTTTGCAATTATTATGTGATTGTTATTTTGTCAATTGGTTTGTTAATCCAAACACCTCTTTCAACCCCCCCTCCCCACCCAAAAAAAAAAAGGACACGTGATACAACAAATGGCACATCATTTCAAACCAAATGAAAGGGTGCCTATGATTAACCTTTACTTCAGAGGGTACCAAGGGGCAAAAGTGTGTGTGTGTGTGTCGGGGATGTGTGGGGGGATGGCCGTATTTACACATCCTTCCACTAACATGATATAACCCTCAAATAAAATGGGCAATCACATCTTAAAGGAAGGATGTAAGATCTATGCGTCTTTACAAAGGTGGTGGATTAGAAAATGCTCTATAATCAGGGATTGGTCTGCAAGGAATAATGAAAAAAGAAAGAAGACTTTATATTCCTCTAGGAAACCAGCCCAGAATCAGCATAAAGATTATCTGCAAACAGGATGAAATTGTTTTGTTTAATTTAACACTTCAAATCAATGCAAAAGTGAGGCTATCTTGGAGTTTTTCTTTGCTATGAGACAGGTTTACCAGCACAAAATATATCAAAAGCTTACTAAGAACATGCTGTTGATCACTCAGAAAAGAGAGAAAGAGAGAGAGAGAGAGAGAGAGAGAGAGAGAGAGAGAGAGAGAGAGAGAGAGAGGGAGAGAGGGAGAGAGGGAGAGAGGGAGAGAGGGAGAGAGGGAGAGAGAGAAAAAAAACAACAACTTAGAGCGGTCAAAGTAACATTAACCTTACTTATAAAAGTAAACAGAGAAATACCTCCACTGTTGTAATTATTTGAAAGCCACAGCACTCTTTAGAAATTGTTGTGCCCTGCAAACTATATCAGGAGTTCTATTTACAAAGCACTTTTCATTCATATCAAAAAATGCAGTGACTGTATGGCTGTTGGCTGAACACAGACCAACACTGTAAGGTTGCCGTGGCTCGTTGCAATTCTCGCAAAAGGTGGTTATATGAGACACTCTTGATTTGTACGGACTTAAATTAAAAACTCAAGACTTGTGGCTTTTTCTTACCTACTGTATCAAATCATAGAAAATGCGGCAAGCACAAAGCACTACATAAACATTCTGACAGGACTACAACTCACAAACTGAAAATATTTCACGTATTCTATATTTGTTTTACAAGTGTGAAGAACACTGTGTAGAAGAAGTGTGTATTGCTGTAGTTTGAGGTTTCAAACAAACCAAACTATATTTAGAGGATATTCTAGCAAAAGACAAATATAGTTGGATGTACTGCTGTGATTTTTTTTAATTTTTTTTTAAAGCTTTTACTCAAATTTGAAAGGTGATCGGGGTGAGTTTTTTGGGGAGGTGATCTTGAGAGTTTCGCCCATAGCTAACAGATACCGTAGCTGTTCAATAGGACTACTGCATTTAATGTCACCTATTGTCCCTTTGCTCTGGCCTACATCAGTAAAAACCGGCAGGTTTCCCTACCTGTGTATTACAAAATGGATTCGATGTCACGTTTCAGAATGCAGGCAAATACAAAGTGACGTGGAGCATGATGGTCAAATAACATGAGGGTAATTCTTTCTACCTAATCCCTGATCAAACAAAATCGCACTGATGGGCCAACTTGCGACGGGAGCGAGAACGCATTCTGATTGATTAATTTGATGTTTGAGGTTAGACTTACATTTCATTTTCCGGAGCATGTTCATACACTGAAATTTCCATTTGACAAATGTTTTTTAAACGTTCTGGGTGAAAGGGGCACTATCATTTTCCAAAAATGTTATTTGTCCTTTGAGGCAAAGAGATGCTTTATGAATATGGTTTAACCAGAGCTGGTTGTTCTCAGTAATGGGCTCGCGTTCGAACCAGCTCACTGTGCCTGGTAACCAGTCATGTTGAAGTTGGTCAAGTTGGACACGACTGAATTTGCAGAGGCTGAAGCCTGAGCCGACTGAGAGCCAAATCCTCCGACCCAGCCGGGCGACTGGGACTGCCTGTGAAATCAATAGATTATTAATAAGCAAGTTCATTGCATGCAAGGACTATTTAGCAAATGTGTTCTAATTTTGAGGAATTATGATGTCTCTCTAAGGCTGTAATGAAACGTCGCATGAGTTTGATACATACTCTACTCCAAAGCCTTGTTGGTTCCATGACTGGCCATACATGCTGTAGGAGGGAACTTGCCATCCATTAGTCACATACTGCTGCCCATATTGTTGCTGTGGACTTCCATAGAGCTGATTCCACTGCCCCCACTGACCATATTCAACCTGTGACAAAAAAATTAAGTCACTCAGTCAGGAGCAAACACCAGACTTGACTCCAAATGATGTTTATTTGAACACTACCATCACCAAATACGTTACTTCTGAGAATGACTCTACCTGTTGTGAACTTTTGTTCATATCGGGAGATTCTTTGCCCCAGTAGCACTTCACTATGTGTCCTTCAATGCCCGTGCCATTAACTGACACAATGGCATGGGCAGCACTGTCGTGGGAGGAAAACCTTTCAAAGAGAAGAGCGGCTCAAGCAATTTCATTTGACACAGAACTTGGTGGACATCTAGAGGCCACATGCTGCAATTACCTGATGAAAGAATATCCTTTCTCTGGGAAGACTCGGATTTCCATGATCTGTCCAAATGGTGAGAAGGTCTGCCGCATTAATGTATCTGAGATCATTTGAGAGAAAAAATACCCGATTGTACATTTGTCTAAAATGAGACAGAGATCCAGCGGAACACTAAATGAGAACTACTTGCCAGACAGTCCTGACTGGATGCCTCCACAGTACACGGTACAATTCTGTGGACTGGACTGGCTCACGACGTCATCGAACCGCAGATGTTTTGAGCCATCTGAAATGTATAAAAAGCAATTGTGACAAAAACTTCATACACCGTCCCGATATAATCAGTAAAACATTTTCATTCTAAACTTACTGTCCTGCGAGCTTTTTGGAGCAGGTGGCTTTCGCGTTGCCCAGTTAGTCCTGATTTGACGCCCTCCGAGCCACTGCCCGCCCATGTGAACAATGGCGTTCTCAGCGTCCTATAGGAACAAATCAAGAAGTCAAGAAAGCTAGTTTATTGAATAGATCTTTGTATATTGATTAGTAGTATTGGTGGTCAATAATTTAAGAAGCTGAATTTCCACAAATAGCGGCCAGCCTACTTTAACTGCCGAAGGGGAGGGATGTTTAGTTTTCAATAAGCATTCTTGGATATATATTAGTGCTGTCAAATTTACCGCGTTAACTGTCGGTAATAAAATTTTGTAATTGATTGCGTCAAAATATTTGACACATTTAACGCATGCGCCGAATGACCGCCGATGCATAATCCCACTCTAAAGTGCACAGTGAGCAATAGAGCGGACGCGTCGCCCGCGGGAGTATAAATAAGCATTCGAAAGAAGGGGGCAGCTTTAAATCTCAGAAATGTGAGTAAATTGTTTTGCCTCAGCGACTGAGGACAAGTAGAGAAGAGGACTGTCTTGTTTTGTGTTCATAAAGTCAGTTTAAAGGAGGAACACACGACGTGCTGATACCAACGACAGCATAAAGTCAAATGAGCCAATCAAATTCGTGTGCGCTTCAGGGACCACTCAGAAAACTGTATCTTAGTTAAGCAGCAAAAAGCACCCAGTTTTAGCTTCTGTCGACTGAAGATGACATCGAAGTTGCCCAGGGCTCAGATAACTACCAATCACGGCTTACCTGTTTTCTCAAGCTAAGCCATGATTGGTCGTTATCTGAGTCCTGAGCGACTTTGACGTCATCTTCAGTCGACAGAAGTGACAAAATGGCTGCTCCCTGAGCTAGCTAAAAAGTGGGGGGGGATTTCTCATATTACACAAACGCAATATTAATCAGAATGCCATGTTTAGACTAGTGGGCCTGCATAGAACTTATTCTGGAAAAAATGTGTTTGGGTTGACTTCCCCTATAAGAATCAATTTCAAAAATAAAAATTTTTTTTAAAAAAGAACTGGCATACACCATAGACTATACTCTATAAAAGGATCATTTTTTTCAGCAGAAGCGGGTCGGGTGTGAGCTGACAACAATTTTTTTCACAATGGTCACCTTAAGTCGCAATCGGCCACATCGCTCGGTGTACGGCGAGCCTTAAGCAGAGCATCCAGTGACTAATTGGGGCATGGCCACTATGTGAGTAAATTCAGTTATCACATTAGGGCTAGTGATCTACAAATGATTCTCTTCATTATTCTCAACAATGCTATAGTAGGAAATTATGTAGGTATGACTGTGTGTGTTACTATGCACTTCTATCTATATTTGCCCCCCAAAAAGTAGAGTAATAAACAGGAAAAGAAATAACCTTTCATCTGTGTTGCGGCACTGGAGCCTTACCAGTTTGTTGTAGAAGGACACAAATCCATACCCCTTTGATTTGCCTGTCGCCATGTCCTTCACAACACGAGCATCTCTGGAGCAAAATGTGAAAACATTTTCAGTGAGTATTCGAGTCAAACTGCATGATTCTAAAAAAGGAGCCACGCAAGACACACTGAACTGTGAATCCACTACACTGTCCTATATTACTGGTAGCTATCAGGACCCTGGACTGAGTGCTGACTCATTGACTCAAAAGCAGGAATTAATTACGTATACATGCAGTCTACAGATAGATTTTACACATCTTAAGATGAATTAAGAAATAATTGCCACAAGAGCACCATTTTATCTAGTACTTTTAATCTCATGAAATATATGCTGAACACTACCATGCATTCTTAAACTAGTCTTCTGTCCTACAAATGAAAAAATGTATAGAATACATAAGAGGAAAAAAAGGAATTAAATGGCATACATGGCTAGATTTCTTTATATTCCTTGGTCAATTCTTTACCACCAATATGGAGTATGGCATTTGGGGAGCTGCAAATTTTGAGAAATTGACAATTTTCAGAAATTTCGGAAGAAGACCTTAATGCGACAAAAATCAAACAATTGAAAATGAAACACTTTAAATATAGATTTAGAGGAATACATGTAATATTGAATGTTATCATCTATACTATATCACGTAAAGACAGAGCATCTACAAATAAAGACAGAGGAAAAATGGAATAAATAGAGAAAAAAAACTACATCTGAGTCTCCAGAGTGCACAGTTCCTTGCTGTTAGCCTTCAAGCTCCTGTCCAATCCTATGAGCATTTCTGTAAAATAACCAAAATGCTATTACTTCACTGAGACCCACATCTAAAGGCTGTTCAGGTTCACATACACAGCTTACATTACGCTGACACTTACCATCGACTAAATATGCAAAGAAGAGCAACACTAGCTGACACAATGCAGAAAAGACAAGTTAACTTCATTAGGTTAATCAACAACTCCAAACTGGGCGGATACAATTCTTTCAGACAGTTTACAAGGACTTCAGTGTGCATTGTCCTATGGTTACAGGTTCGGCTGCTTGTATCATGTGATGGCTCAAGTTATCTTGGCAAGATTTACAGCTTTGTTTACATGCACGGGGTGATGTATAGTAAAAGTCTTTGGACATTAACAGAAGACTTTTTTTTGTATTACCTTTATAAACCACCACGTTGAATTTGAAACAGAATCAGATCAGGTGTGATTTAAGTGCAACTAGATGTTCAGATTGAAATTAAGGTTTCACAAAAACGTCATTTACAATTCAGGAATTATTCTGAATCATAAAAGCTCAGAATCATTAACATAATGAACAAACAACCGGTGATCACCTACCTACTTTTCCATAAGAACAACTAAATTAATCTAAACGTTTTGGCCTTTTTGTGCAAGTATTGAAGATGATGGCTCCACTTTCACATTACGTCATTTGAGCCCATGGAAAATGGGTGTGATCTACATAAAATAATCTGCCATTATTTCCTAAATGATAAATGCCGTGGGAAAACTCATAAAGATGAGAATCTACACTTCAATCACATATTGGTTTCTTTCTGTCTTTCTAATGAAGAAAAAAAAACTACAATTATGTCACTGCTCAAGCTGTAATTCTGAATTCAAAATCAATTTAAGATAACTAAAGAACATTTTCATAAATCTGCATAGGTACGCATTTGTTTTCCTTCCAACTTATCTTTTTTAAATAATTTACCAGGAGACAATGTATACACAAATGTTTTTGCTTTGTTTTGCTGTTATTCTTGTATGTCTTGAAAACAGCTATCAATGTCATTCTTCTGTCTTCTCAATGAAGTGGTACATAATTACATTTTGAGTATTGTATTCTATAAACATTATTTCAGCAGTAATACAAGTTTTTGAGAATGGGTGACAAAACATGATTCATACAGGTAAGCTTTAAAGTTAAGGTTGTGATAATGAAAATAAATGAATTTAAAAAAAAAAAAAAAAGGAAAATACTTACGAGATTCTCCCAAAAGGTGCAAATGCAGCCCTCACATCTTCAGTGGTAATCTCAGGACTTAGATCACCCACAAACACATGGAAATGATCTAGAATGGCATAAAAACAATCAGAAAAAAATCTCTTATACCTTCTCAGTTCACATAATTTCTCATAACACTCACTGGATGTGTCTTTCTTTTGGCTACTGGGAGTGGTGGCCCAATTTACCTTGACTTCCTGAAAATAAATGGAGTAAACAGTTCACTTCTAACAGCCAGGCAGGCACTTTTCTATGTAATAACTCAATTTCAAAAAGACTAAATGTGCAACAAGAAATGTGTCCCACCTTCCCAAGGATTTTTCTTCCATTCATAGCTGCTAGGGCTGCAGCAGCATCTCTGTGCTCAAAGAATTCCACAAAGCAATAGGGGTCATTGGTTGTATGCTGCAAGAGAAAATATCAGACCAAGTAGTTAATTCAGCTTTCAATTATGTTGCAGAAGTTAAATGCAGAGGTGGGCATTCTGTCTGACCAATGGACTGGTCCGTCAGACGGCCGTTTTGCTGACGTTAGACGGGAAATTTAGAAAAAAAAAAAGACGGACTAAGAAAGCGGAAGTGGATTTTCGTCCATCTGTGTAATCATAACTAACCCACCAGTTTTGATGAAGGGGGCAGAAACACAACCCAGACTGCATTGACTGTATATGTACAGCAGGTGGTGGTATGGACCAAAGAAAGAATCATCACTTCTTCAGTTTAAGTAGTAAGTTGCTTTGAATACAAATTGTTTTACAGTCACATATTCAGGCTCAGCAAGCACTTACGTTTTATATTTCTATTTTTACTATTGGAAAGAGTGGGGTTAGGAGGCTGTGAAATGGTATTTTGCCCCCCATCCCCACACACTCCATTTCAGAAGGTGGCAGTAATACACCATAAGTTGTTTGCCAACCGCTACAAGACAGAAGAAGTAGAAGATGAAGACCACCAGTATTGTACCTTAGGCAACAACGTGAGACAGTGTTCTAGTTAAGGTAAGCAAAACGTGTGTAAGTGTAGAGCTGTTTGGTGGCAAGCCAACACATTATGATGTACATAGTGCACTCCATTTACCATTTTAATCATATTGGTTCAGATGATGGATGGATGGAGTTTTCATCTTTTGGACCATTTTTTTCCTGGATAGACGGCAGACGGACTAGTGGACCGTTGATGTTATTGACGGAGGCACGGTTAAAATAACATGACGGACTGACCAACAGCAGACAATTACAGTTTGGTTTGGCTTGAAAAATAGACGAATTGACAGATGACTGATGGGTACACAGGCTGCTGACGGATGACGGACCGGCAAACTTTAGTAAAATACTCACCTTTGGTTAAATAATGACTTAAATTCCAATCATTTTTTTAATTAGTGAAGGAAAGTTTCAATCACTGCAACTTTGAAATTTCCAATGTAACGCCCCAGATATAAATCTGGAATTGCTTTGCGACCGTTTGTAAAGAATTCATATTTACATTTTTATTTCTACTCCATAATCATAATATATCTCCAAAGTGTGCTGACCACTTACCTCTGTGATCATTTTACAACTTTTACAAGGCCCTATTTGAGTGAAGAGTTGTAGAATCAGAATTTCTGTCACATCCCTGGAGAGGTTTCCCACGTACCTGGAAGGAAATAAATAACCTTATCTATGACTGGAGTGCTACAACAATCCAACAATATGAACAACAACACATGTCGACACCGTGGAACGAGTTAGTGTGTGATTAAACGTACAAATGTCAACGTGTTTGTGCAACATAGTTCCACAAGCTAGACAGTCACACAACCCGCGGGGCTAACGCTGCTAATTTAGCTGTTCGTGACATTTACTGTAGTGTGACGCCACTCAACTGTTACGGAGCATATTGTACGAGCAACAACATTAGCTGTAAACGGATATTTTTACAAACACGCTTGTCTTCAACTTGACTGTTGCCAGAAATACAAACCGTTTATCGGTTTCGCGTTTGCAGCGCAAATTAAGTTAGCAACCGCGTTTCGAAATTAGCACAGCAGGCATATCAGAGTTCGGTAAATCTTTAGCAATTTACAATGTTCTGGGGTAGGAATCGTCGTCCATCATCGATGTCGTCAGTCACCAAAATAAATGAAGAAAAAATATCTATTTGTTGGTCAGCTATATTTTCTCGGTTCCTCAGTACGCTTAACAACTTGCTAACTAGCCAGAAGCTAGCTAACCGGACACCAGCAGGTTTACGTCATGCTATTACGCCACAAGTATCGAGAGCGCATGCGTATTCTGTGACGCCGTGTATGACACATTTGTTGTTGAGAAAAACAAAACCAGGAAATACATCTCCAAAATTAGAAATCAAATTACCGTAACCCTTTTTTATTTATCAGTGTCTGGACTCACAGAGTTCGCTGGAATCTTACACTTTAAACGTTATTACAGTAATTTGAACAATACACACAATAGTTGAACAAACTATTATTCTTGACTTCTGATTTCAAAATTAGTAATCCATAAAATTATTGTGTACTGCATATGTAATAATATGAGGAGGTGAATAAACATTTATATGGCTTATAGTCGAAACGGCCCTCCGATGGAAACTGTAACTACATTGTGGCCACGACAAAAATGAATTTGGCATCCCGGATCTATGGTAAGAGCACCGCGCTTCTTTCCTTATTTCTGGGATTCCAGTCCATGATTTCCCAGCGACCTTTCTTGCACTGCTCCCTTCCAATTGTTGCTTGCTTAATACTTAGCTGAACACGGGGCGTTTCAAAGCAGACGAAAGAAAATAACATGAATGGACAAAACGTTTTTCAAGAAAGTAAGTCTTCATCACTGCTAGTAGTAACAGTCAGATAGCTCCTGTGGAAACAGTAACGGAAACTCCCGTGTTCCACTAACTAGCTTGTCAATTAACAATTAGTCTCTCTGAACTGCATTGAGAAGATCCTGGGTGTACATGAAGAGGGATACAGTCTCCTGTATGTCTTATAGACTGAACTTTATATATGAATTAATTCACACCATGAAACAGGAGCTGAGCTCATTCACGTATAGTTGTCATCAATGAATGATGATGATGATAAAAATTAATCATCATCACTCCTCCAACCATATTGAAGTGTAGGAATAAGTATATGAGTTGAGAAAGCAACACAGAAAACGACATCTATTGGAAACATGAAAGAATTTTACAGAATAAAGCCAATATATATTACTTGACATTTTATTAAGGAAAGTAATGAGTAGATATGCCCTGAGACTGGCTGGCAACCAGTTCAGGGTGTAGTCTGCCTTTCACCCAAAATCTGCTGGGATAGGCACCAGCACCTCCCCACGACCTTGTACAGCACAGGTGTCAAACTCAAGGCCCGGGGGCCAGATCATTTTAAGTGGCCTGCGAAGGCAAATTATGTCCATCCATCCATCCATTATCTGTACCGCTTCTCCTCACAAGGGTCGCGGGGCGTGCTGGAGCCTATCCCAGCTGTCTTTGGGCAGTAGGCGGGGGACACCCTGAACTGGTTGCCAGCCAATCGCAGGGCACACAGAGACAAACATCCGCACTCACAATCACACCTAGGGGCAATTTAGAGTGGCAAATTATGTGTGTTGACATATTTCTTTGAAATTGTTGTCGCTGTTAAAACAACATATGAGATATTGCAAGCATTTGTTACCAATCCCTCCTTTAAAATACATTGAAAAACAGTTGAACACACTATTTACTGGCTTCTGATTTTAAAACTAATTTTCCATCAATTTGTTGTGTATATGTGATTATATAAGACAATCATACATATATATGGGCTCACAGTTGTAACTGCCCACCGAGGGACTCCATCGCTATGATGTGGCCCGCGACAAAAATGAGTTTGGCACCCTTGCTACAGGATAATCAGTGTTGAAGATGACACAATAGATAGTGGAGATAGCCAAGAGATAAATGTGGGACAAATTCGCCTGTCCCAGATATTTTCAAGATTACTACTTGAATATGACTTATATTTAATTTTGTCAAAGTCATTACATGATGTTTGTCTTCAACCATATAGGCTTATATGTTTGCTCACATCCTGTGCATCTCCTGGTGGCTAAGCACGCCCGTTTGTAAAACCTATAGTGACGTTCCTGATTTAATGCAATAATTATTAGTTTTTTTTTATTTGTTTGTCTAAACGTGCGCTGTGACTGGCAGCCAGTTCACTGCGTACCTCATCACTTGCCCAAAGTCAGCCGGGATAGACTCCAGGATAAGCAGCAGAGAGAATGGATGGATGAATAATAATAATAATAATAATAATAATAATAATAATAATAATAATAATACTGGTCAACAGCAAATTTTATTCAGAGGAGGCTTTATGTGTCCCTAAATTTTTGACGATGATTTAAAACCTGTCTACTTTTTTTCTAGCACATCAGGTTATTGAGATTTTTTTTGTTTTTAAGTTCGACATATAAAAGCTTGTGCAATAAATACAGATTTTACCATGCGTTGTAATTTATAGCTATGCCGCTTCAGAAAAAAATGCATCTGTTGCTGAGACTAAAACTTAATTCATAAATATTTTACTTTATTACATATTAAATTATTATATTATTATTATTATGAAAACCTGATGTGCTAGAGAAAAAACGAGGGCACATTTGAAATCGGTGCCAAAAAAAATCACTTAGAAATGTTTAAGTCATGGTCTGTCATTTGAGTTTAGTTTTTGATCCATTATCTATACCGCTTATCCTCACAAGGGTCGCGGGGCGTGCTGGAGCCTATCCCAGCTGTCTTCGGCCAGTAGGCAGGGGAAACCCTGAATTGGTTGCCAGCCAATCGCAGGGCACACAGAGACAAACATCCGCACTCACAATCACACGTAGGGGCAATTTAGAGTGTCCAATCAACTTACCATGCATGTTTTTGGAATGTGGGAGGAAACCGGAGTACCCGGAGAAAACCCACGCAGACACGGGGAGAACATGCAAACTCCACACAGGGAGACCGGGATCGAATCCACGACCTCTGAACTGTGAGGCGGACGTGCTAACCAGTCGCCCACCGCGCCACCCTGTTTTTGACTTTAGTTTCATGATTTTCCTTGTCTTCCTTTGTCTGTCTGTCTGTCTCGTTAGGTTATTGAGTCCCCCTTTGCTTGTCATCCCAGTCATTGCAGCCAATCAGCTCCCTCCAGACATTTGTGTCTTGTCCAGGTGTTCCTTGTAGTCTCATCAGTTTGTTTGAATTTATTTCCTGCTTTCTTTCGATCCTTCAGTCCTTGGCGATTTGTTGCCAGTTTTCAGTCGTCCAAGTCAAGCCTAGTCCAAGTGTTTGTTTAGTTTCTTTTGATCCTTTTTGTTTTGGTATTACCCCAGTATCTTGTTTGCTTTTTTTTTTGTTTTCTTTAACCCTTTGGTTGCACTTCATTTTGGCTTCCTGCGTTTGGGTCCTCAACCACACAACCCGTGACAGTCTACTTGTATCTCTGATTGAAAAATAGTAATAATTTGTTGACCAGTACATGTAATTATTAATTCATGTGTTTCTGCACTGTATTAAAAAACAGAACTACAAATCTAACTTAAAACCTTTTCCACATTTCTGGAATCTGAGACATAACTTTGTTTGATGTCTGTGATATATTTGTGCTCCATGCTACGTTTCCGTATTTACAAAACATTGTCCACCGCGTTCGCGCACGCACGCACCCACACACACTGCCAAATACCCCTGTCCATAAAACCTAGTGACGCCCCTTACTATTCTAAAAAGACAACTTTCCAAAGGTGTACTGTTGGAAGACTCTGTAAATCCTGTTATAAATTATTATTGGTGTAATAAATGGAAACTACTGAGAAAAACCCAATTGAGACAAAAAGTAGGCCTAATTGTGAAATGGTGAGAAGTGTTTACTGCGTGTGTGTTCGTGTGGTTGGGGTTGCGGGTGTGCTCCGCGACATTGGTTACTAGTGAAGCCATGCCTCTGTATCCAGCGCTGTCCGCCCCCAGCATTAACCCAGCTATTTCGAGAAACTTCCAGCCCACTTTTCCACGTCACTTGAAGGAATCTTTAAAGCGTCCGTCGCCGGTATTAAATGTCTCAGTGCTGGGCAGCCAGAAGCATGAACGGCATGAAGACGCAGTCGCCGACAGCGACGATGGCTAATAACGACAACGATCCATTGCCCCTCGGATGGGAAGTCAAAATTGACCCCCAGACTGGCTGGCCCTTCTTCGTGGATCACAACAATCGCACCACAACCTGGAATGACCCGAGACACGGCACGAAAAAGGTAACGGCGGCGCGATAAAGTTGCTGTATTGAGGAGCGTGTGTTATGTCATCTTCATCATGCTACCGGCTGTTCCGACCCGTGACATATTCCGAGGTGCGCAGTTAGCTTGGTGTGTTTGATACGAACGGTGTTGACTACAGGCCATCTTTGCCCCCTTAACTCCCCCTCACACACGCATTCTCCTCACGAGCCTTTTCGAACGGCTCACCAACCCTGTTTGGTCCCCGACTGCTGATCTAACGACATAATTACTCGGTGACTCATCCTGCAGTATATGTAAAGACCACCTTTGACTTCCAATATCAGTTCCTTTATGGCGACAAACACCGCGACGTCCTCGTATTAAACTTTTCCCTTACAAGGCTTTGACGCAGGACCGCTGTGGCCAGGGTGCCGTCTATATGTTTGGATTACTGCGTATGATATTCATAGTCATTGGAAGCATGGAGGAAAAAAATGAGATATTGATGGGATGACGAGGGACAGCAAAGGGGCTCGCATGCTGCCACTTGTTAATCTTCAGCGAGACGTCGCTGTCGAAGGCAGAAGCTGCTGGAAAGAGGACAGCTGTCAGTGGATAAAATGGGTGCAATGCTGTTGCCTGTGTGCAGCGTTCCATACTGAAATGGGAGAGGGCAAAGGGTCACTCCCAGAAATGTAACAACTTTTGTTTTAGACAGGAAACTTCATAGGAAAATTGCCTGACCATCTTAATGGTTGTGGTATTTAAAATCAGTGTTTGTGTTGACATCTTTGAGATTTGTTGTCACTGGTTACCCAGGCAGAAATCAATGAACTATGAATAAACCTGTTGCTTGTATTCTGCCTTGGCTGTCACTGGCAGTTGCTTTAGACACGTGAGTTATGTTGACAATACAAATTACTTTTTAAACATTTGTAGTCAGCAGCACACATGTATTTCTGTTCCCTAGTGTGATATTCTGTATGCATATAAATGTATTTTGGATAATACATTTTTTATTGTGATAGCAAAAATAATGATTCAGAGCAAGCTGTTGAATAACTGAGTGCAGAAAACTTTGACAGTACCTTCCTAGTAATAACACATGAATACACATATGCACATAAAAAATTACCATCCTGCAAGAGCATCTAAAACAGAAAAGCCCATGTGTCTTGGTTTTCTAGAGACCTCCTTACATTAAAAAAAAAGAGGGGGCGGCACGATGGGTGAATCTGCCTCATAGATCTGAAATGTGTTTGAATCCGGGCTCCAGATTGCAGTTTGCATGTTCTCCATGTGCTTGCGTGGGTAATCTCCCACATTCCAGAAGCATGGTTCTAAGGTTAATGGAAGACTCGAAATTGTCCATAGGTGTGGATGTGTATTTTGGACTGACTCAATTTAAATGTAAATATCTTTATGGAGGAGTAGGGACTTGAATAATTTATGAGGTCCAAACATTAACACTGCCTTTGCTCTTACATAAGCAAAAATCAGCTTTTTAGTGTTGGAGCATAATTACTTAAAATTCAAAAATTTTTAGTGGCATAGTTTGTGCTGCAACTGAGTTTTGTCTGATTTACTATTGCTGCATGTAACATCATACTTTAGGCCTGTCAGGTTTGTTATTACCATTGATATTACATTTCAATTCATGTGTACCATACTTCAGGTTAGGGAAGTGTCCACAAATGGACCCAGCACACCACCAGAACCAAGCCCTCAGGAGACGCAGAAGACCTTTGTGAAAGAGATGAAGCACCCCATTCTTCGGCCAGGTTATGTCCCAATCCCAGTCTTCCATGAGGGTGCAGATCTCAAACAGCAACAGCACCCGTGCTATTCATATATCCAACCAACCACGACGCAGAATATCAGGACCGAGGGGCGGATACCTTCGCCAACACCAGGGTTTCATTGTAGGCCTCGTTCACCTCTACATGGACCTGGTGACAGCTGCTCCACGGGACCGGGAAAAGCCAGCTCACCTGTATCTCAAACAGCAGAGGTTGGTCAATCACAAAGACTAAATGTACTGTGCTCTATGGTTCTAAATGCAATTAATTATGGAACGATTGGGATGGGCAGATGCCCATTTTGGGGACAGAGGACGAAAAGTTGTTTTAAAAAGGACGAACTAAGCAAGGACGGAAGTGAGTTTTACGTTCGTCCCTGTAATCGTCCCTAACCGGGTCAGGTAACGACTGACATGTTGTGTTGGGTTCTTTTAAAAAGCAAGACCACTGTTCTCTTCTGTGATACCACACTCACAGGCATAGTCTGTCCTCTAGTGGTTCAACACATGTATTACCATGGAGTATGTCACAGGACACCATTTCACCGATGAGGAAAAAGGTGGATAAAGCTATGACATGGAAGTGAAAGTCTTTCGCTCTCCTTCTAAAATAACATTGCGTTATTTTGCTATATTTATTTTATTGCAAAATAACACAATAAAAACTGAAAACCTATTGCGTTATAATGCAAAAGTTATGCAATAAAATGCAATAGTATTACGTCATAACGCAATCTTAAATGTTCTTGTGATGTCCACTGGCTAAGTGCTATCTTGGGCGACACTTAAAACAGTTGTAAACAATTCAATCCACTCATGATACTCCCAGCCGCTAAGTGGATGTGAATAGGAAATTAGGCAGCTAATGAGCTTCAAGTAATGTTTATGAATTATGAAACCTCTGCCGTTAGCCTCTCTTCCATGGTCCCACGGCATCATGCAGACGTTTTTTTTTTCTCTTTTGGGGGGATGTAAGGACGGAAACGCTTTAAAAGGACGAGAACGGACGGGGTCGGAGGACCATTATTTTTATGAATAAGACGGAGGGATGACGGAAGGCTGCCCAGGTAGCGGACGAATTTGCAAAATAGGGTAAAGTGTCTATCTCTGAAAATGTTTCTGATTGTTTTCCAGGTTTATACTGGCCCGCATAACCAACTCCCACGGCCCAGCAGCACTGGTCTTCAAACTGGTTACATCCCAATCCCAGTAATTCATGAAAGCGGGGGAGGCCAAACACAAGCACAGCCTCAGTTAAATCCATCCGTCCACTGTCAGCGCATCCCCTATTCCGAGCATCAGCAACCCTTCCACCGCCTTCAGCAGGACGAATGGCCCGGCTATTCTGCTGCAATGCAGCCTCCTCGAGAAAGGGCTTCTCCCGTCTTGTATCCCCAGCACCGAGATTCTGCTGCTATTCACCTACCGCATAATCTCAGAAGTCAGTCACCTATTGTAACACAGGTGATGGGCGAAAGGCCGCAGGTAATTACTTGGGACTTACACACAGATTTGTAGTTCATGTTGGTTCGGGTATGCAAGTATTTAAACCTCTGATTGTCCACAGCATATCATCATGAGAGAGCCAACTCAGAAATTGGAGCAGGAACAAATGAGCCCTCAGCAAAAAATGGAGAATATCCAGGTTTCTCAGCCTTTGCGCACAGACGCTGACGGCCAAAAGCCTCACTTTCAACAGCCTCCACCTCAGCAACATCAACACTTCCAACAGCCTCCACCTCAGCAACATCAACACTTCCAACAGCCTCCACCTCAGCAACACCAACACTTCCAACAACCTCCGCCTCAGCCACCGCAGCAACTCGAGCAGGCACCGCCTCAGGCATCTCCGCAGTCCGAGCAATTGCCACAACACTTCCCGCAGCCCCATCAAGCAGAGCACGACACCGCCGATGTCACCGTCCAAATGCCATCAGAAGCAGAAGCACATGACGCGGCGGCAGTTGCCACAGAAATCCCGCCTGTAAAGGTAGAGGCCGAACAACCGCCCCAGTGTCCTGTCCACCCAGGGTTGGCTAAAGTACAGAAGATAGTCGAGCGGGTCGCTAAATTGGAAGAGGAGGTGAAAAGCTTTGAAGGGAAAAAGAATGATAAGAAATACTTATTACTGGAGGAACTGCTGACCAAAGAGCTCTTAGCTTTAGACTCAGTTGATCCAGAAGGTCGCGCGGATGTACGGCAGGCGAGAAGGGATGGAGTCCGTCGCGTCCAGACCATACTAGAGGAACTGGAGCAACTGGAGGAACGGTCCACAAGGCCTGCCAGCGAGGCCTTGGCGGAGGGAGGCGGCCTGACACAGAAAGGAGAGCCCAGCATGATCACCAAGGAGAATGTTGAGATGGCAAAGGAGATATCCTAACAAGAAGCTGCAAGTGTTTATGTGAGCGTGAACAAGATCACACTCTGCACAGTATTTGTGAAAGTTGCATGCATTCATTAACAGTGTTGATATTTTGATTTTTTTTTGCCATTCACCACATCATTGATGGGAGCTCTGTGGTTGTCATGCTTTTCAAGACAACATTGTTGCCTTCAGTATTGTGCCAGTGTCTTCTTCTAATAAGACACCTGTCATGAGCAAGGTGTTGACATGACGTTTGAGTGAAATTCAAGTTTGATGAAGAGGCCTTTATCATACAATAAAGAAAACAAGTATTTTCTTAATGAATGTTATGTGTAGATGCCTTTTGTCTTTATTCAATATTGTATGGAGCTTTCCTCAATCCAGTCGGCACATTTGTTTGTTTGTATACAGTGCATGAAGAGTGCAAACATTTGGGGCTTTAGAGCCGAACTCGCTGCAAAATGCTGTCAACACAAAAGCATTTACCCTTTATTACAACGTTGGAGCTGTTTTGTGGCAAAAACAAAATGAATTTGTCATTTAGGATGCTGCTTTTTGGTACGCGAGTCATTTTGTCATCTTTGCACTTCATCGTGGAAATGTATCACATGTGAATGATCAGCATCATTTTTGAAATATTTGTTTCACCAATTTTGATGTGTTTTGAGTGTTTGTATAGACATTGGTTATTGTGTACTTTCAATGCAATCAAGTATTTATATTTCACTATATAGTATTTTACTATATGAATGTGTGTAAAGACAAATGGACCTGTGATGTGAGACAATCAGCACTTGGTGCTATTAAGGAATCAAGAGATTGCTATAGAATGTTCTTTGCAGAAACACCAAAGCCACAATCTGTAATATCACAGACAAAAACTGCCTTAAAAGTGCAATACGACACAAAGCTCTCACTTAAAAAGTGTCAAAATTTGTTTTATGATTAGCCTCGCACAATTTGTGTAATGATTTGTCACCAAAGTAAGCCCTCTGTAATGCCTTATAACCCTCACAAATTATGGATTGTGGCTTAGTATCGATCACAGGTGACGAGTCGCAGATAAATGCGTTGTTGAAAGCAAGTCGTATTGGCATAGTTGAAATAAACTGTATTTGACAGTATTTCTGACTAATATTTTGATCCACTAAACAGAGCTGGCAAAAGTACTCACCAAGCAGAAGTATTGATACTTTTGTTAAAAAAAAATCAACCAAAAAAAACTAACGGTATTCATATCAGAATTCAAATCATTTTTGGACTTAAGTAATTAAGTGAAAAAGTACAGACTCTATTCAAAGCAAAGAACAAAAAAATGTTTTTTGGACTCAATTATCTACATAGCTGCATCATACTTTTTAATACTTTGTGGTTCACATTCTTCCATGTCACTGACGTCCTTGTTTTATTCTGCCTTATAACTCCCCAAAATCCCAATCAGTCAATCAAGATCTCAACAGGGCAAGTTGACTTTTATCTTTATTTACGTTTTACGTTTTTTTTTTTTTAATGTGTCATCTGTGGAGGCTGAAAATAGTAACGGGCCTATTTTGACAAAGCAAAGTGGAGAAAGTGCCGAACCCTGTTTTTAAATGTAGAAAGTAAAGTCGTCCGAAAAATAAATACTGAAGTAAATTACAGATAGCGGAAAAATCTACGGAAGTACAGTCAGAAATATTTGTCGGCCGGTATATTGTAGGGCTGCAACTAATGATTATTTCAATAATTGATTAATCAGTTGATTTCTTTTATTAATTGATGAATTGGATCAAAAAATAGTTTTTAAATTACCATCCCTTTATTCAAAAACAGGACAATATTTTAAATTTACAGTGCAAAAAAATGCAAAAACAAATTTATTATGATTATGATTGCTGGTTTGGTCCATAACGTCAGAAATTACGCAAAAAATGTTGATCATTGTTTTCCAATGAGAAAAGCAGATATTTGCTCTCTAAACACAAAGATAATCACTCTCCTTTCACAGATGACTATAGAAATCTTTACTGTTGAAGATGTAAAATTAGTAGGATTTGGACTTGTAATTGTAAGTTAAAGAATGTCTTAGAATGTCTGATTAGTTGTTGATTAATCTATTAATTGTGGTACCTCAAGTACAGTAGACATATGCTTCCTGATAAAACAGAATTATATATAATCTTTATTTTTGTTAGTCCACAGCTTTCTAATGTTGAAAGGTTTTAGTGCATTTAATTGTTTCTAATACAATAATGTTCATGTCATTGCTCAGCTGCTCCTTGTATTGCCCCTAAGGACACCTCTGAGTCATAGGGAGACAAAGCGTTAAGTGTTAACCCCTCTCTTTCTGTGTGGGTGGTTGGGAATGCAAACCTCAACTTGAAAGAAATATTGACACGAACATTCCACGCCACAAATTATAAAATAAAAACAGCTCCGGGTAGTAGAAACGCTTATTCCCAGTGGGAGCTTCCCACTCCCAGTGAAACGAGGTGACTCTTGGCTTGCACGCTACCTGCTTTCCAGTGGCGACGACGGGTCACGTGTCATTGTTTAGAGCAGGAAATTGGTACCTCCTGGATGGCTTCCGCAGCAGTTTATAGAAACAAGCCCCCCATTTATTTATGCCTTACTTTTGTGTCCAGCCTAACAATGAGGAAGAATGTGTATCCAGTGGTGAGGGAGAGCAATCGCCAATATGCGTATAAGTGGAGCAAACCCATCGGACAAGCTTCCAGCTGCTGCTAGCTTGTAGCTGTAGCTCACCAGGCACCAGCCGGAGGGGAACGAGGAGCTAACCGGAGTTAGCAATTCGCGGTCTGGTTAACTGCTGTCATCTTCCCGTGTTGATTCTTCCCTCTCAATGCTGTTCTTCTAGCTAGCGACTTATTTTTGTACAGACAAAATGGAGCTATTCCAAGCTAAAGATGATTATATTCTTCAGAACGGGGGCTGTGCTCTTTGGTGTAGCCGAAAGGACGGTTCCATGACAGTCAAACCTGGTACGTATCATTCCGCTCGTCGGTCTTTTCCATGAATTGAGCACTCCTCATTTTCTTGACAAGTTGAAATAAACCCCCTAATTCACTCTTTAATAGATACGTATATGTAAGATGATTTG
Source organism: Filicampus tigris (assembly GCF_054856515.1). NCBI lineage: Eukaryota > Metazoa > Chordata > Actinopteri > Syngnathiformes > Syngnathidae > Filicampus > Filicampus tigris. The sequence continues at coordinate 8,536,294 of NC_141227.1, read as the reverse complement.
GGGATGATTGACACCAATCTCACCCATGCTTTCAATTTGATAATTTAATAAAAGTACACATTGTCTGAGTGTTTCTCTCGACCAACTTCACGAACAATTCATCTCGTATAAAAGAGGTTTTGTGTCATGTATTGTATTTCATTTTGGCGTACATGCGAGACTAAAGACGAGTTTTCTTGTGACATTTTATGTTAGACAGAGGAGAAAACCAGACTTGCAAGTTCTTAATTATGCGAATTAGCTGTATCATACGTTTATTTTAGGAGAGCTTCCGTGACTAAATCGTTTTTGGGAACATTTAACCAGTGTTGTATTTAGGGTTCAATTCCTCTAATCTCATCTGTCACTTATCTGTATGAGCTCTAAAGTGTGTGACAAGTAGATGAAAATGAAAGAAGTGATGAATTAGTAGAGCCTTTCCAGATTAGTGAGAATGTTGATACCTGAACAAAATACGGTTGTGTAGCCATTCTGAACAGGTTTACAGTTGCACCACTGTTTCATAATTTAATTGGAACAAGGGTTTCCGCTCCTCTTTCACCTTGCACTCTACTCCTGTGCTCACAGGGAAGTATTTCTTGAAGGCTCATGAAGTAGATTTGAGTTTATTTCTTCAAGATTTAAGAATGAAGAAATATTAGTATTTGGTGAGTCACATGCCAACGTTCTGCTCCCTTTGCCACACCCTTCACATGGTTCCAATTTTCTCCAGTATGATGGCAAATCCATCACCAGAAGTCCAGTTTTCCTTTGACTCAGCCTTACCACTGCATGGCCCAATCTGATGTCATGCCTGGGTTAGGATTTAACCATGTCAGCAAACAGAATGTCTGTGTTATGACAGAATAATGTTTCATCTTTTAGTATGAATGTTATGTGGTTGATGAATGACAGACCACCACAATTTGATTTGCTGTGTCACATGTTGAACTTACTGGGTTTGAAATCGTAATAAGGTTGTCTGTGTGACTTTGTTGACAGTTATTCCATGACATTCAGTCACACTTGAACTTCAACTCCATCTTAATTTTCTTTCAGCAACAGACCTACTTCTTGCTTGGAACCCAGTATGTTTAGGCCTGGTGGAAGGAATCATCGGAAAGATACAGCTTCACACAGGTAAGGTGTTGGAGTACTAATTGGACCTTTCTTCTTAAAAGATCAGAAAAAAATAATTGATCTTAGTCTTTGGCTACTTGATATGACAAATATTCTGTTACTGTGACTCGTTTCACATTCACAAGGGAAGGTGTGAAAATTAGTGCAAATGTACTTTGAAATGCATGTAGTGATGAAGAGGAGTGATGTGGTGTTGATGATTCCATTGATGAGCGTCCCCCCCCACCCGCTTTGCCTCTCAGAAGCACAGAGCTTGAGTTATTTTTACCTCACAAAAGGACAATTGTATTTTCACAGACATGGTAGTTTAACATGAGCTAATACTGTTTTATTCAATATTTATTTAGCAGATGTCTTGTACTGCTGTATTATAATTAATTAATAGCTGCTTTGAGGTTGGTTTCTTCACACCTTTTAGAATGTGAGGAATTCTGCACCCGTGATGCAGCCACCCTCTACCCACCTCCCCTTCTTCTACTCCTCTTGCCAGATCTTCCTCTTGGCCTTGTATTAATCCGCCAGAAAGCGCTTGTTGGCCATTTGCCAGGCAACCACAAAGTCTACAAGATCATCAAGATAGCTGTCATTCCTCTGTCTGATGAAGAGCCACAGGAGCTGGAGCTGGAGGTGTGCATCCTAAGACTGAATATTCAGACACATTGCCAAGTGTATGATGCTTGACCTCATTGAGCGTTGCCAAGAATACGATGACTGCGTCAGTGTATGATTCATAATCGGTCTATGAGCTACTACAATATATTTGTGCAGCTTTGTTTTTGTTAAAAGTCTCATAGATAGGCGGAATTGGAAAGATTGTGTATATAATCTCATAGAAAGATGGGTATTGCTAAGATTTCAGTCTTTCAGGGCAGCTTCGTGGACGGTGAGGCACATTATTTTCAAGTGAGTAATACTGACGGTGAAAGATTGCTCCTGAATAGACTGTTATTAGACACCACCCTGTTTTACATTGTGCTGCGGAATAACTATTCCCCCCTCCCATTCTCGCTGCTCTGTGCACAGAAATCCTGTTGCTGCATGTAGCTGTTAGGCTGTTTACCAAATTTATTTTACTAGGGTAGTGTTTCCTCATTTTGTCAGGTTTACACTCCTTATAACACCAGGTCTGTCTGAGTGACATTTTGTACATTACTTGTTCACTGAAATGATACAAGCTCAAATTTTTTTCAGCTCTGCAAGAAGCATCATTTCGGAATTGACAAATCAGAGAAACTGGCTCAGTCTCCTGATGAGTCCAAGTTAATGAAAACCTTAAGCCAGATAAAATCCAATGTGGCTGTGCCCATTAAGAAAAAGGTAGGTGTCTGTTCACTTTGTCACATACTTGATGCTTGCTGATGCTGCTCTACCAGTTCAACACTCTACCTACCTACCTACTTACCTACCTACTTACCTACCTACCTACCTACCTACCTACCTGACCTACGTACCTACCTGACCTACCTACCCACCTACCTGACCTACGTACCTGACCTACCGATCTTGCCCAATCCAGTATTCCCCTGCCTTCCAGGTAAAGGAAAACAAAGAGAAGGAACGACTAGAGAGGCGGCTGCTCGATGAACTCTACAAAATTTTCATGGATTCAGACTCCTTCTACTACAGTCCCACCTATGACCTGACAAACACTGTGCAGCGCCAAGGAGACTTGGAAAGGTCCAATTTACCGCTTTGGAAACAGGTGTGGGGAGAAACACAACTTGGACCAAGGTCCCAAATTCTATGTGAATGTCAAATGCAGAAGTTGGTTGGCTAAAAGAAATTAATTTTTTTTGTGAAAGGTGGATGACCGGTTCTTCTGGAACAAACACATGATTCAAGATCTTGTAGACCTACAGGTAATGCCCCCTTCACCCTTCCTTTGTGACTGTTAAGATCGGAATAAAATTATAGTGTCCAGATGTCCACATTTGTTGATATGAGCAAAGTTTGCTTTGGTCAAATCCTTCCTTGTGTGACATCAGAACTGCCTCTCCCATGTGCTGTTCCATGCAGTGAAACACACCTCGTTCCGTTTCCTCAGTCGCCATGGCCAGTGAAAGCACCGACAGCCACATACATAGCAACAGTGTACTGCAGTATTCTGATATACAGAAGCGCAACCGTGACTCATTGCTATCACTTTGGGAACAAAGTGACAAGCAAAGATAGGATGAAGATAAGATGAGCTTGTCCAAGCAAAAATGATCTCATCAGCTAAACATAAATTATGCACAGTCAGTTCATGGTTATTATTTCTACTAAACATTTTAATTTGCTTACATTGGGGCAGTGACAGGTGTATAATACTACCACCCAAACAGGGTAACGTCAGAGATCATCCAGGGTGCTGTGGGAAATAATCCAATTTCAATGAATTTGCATGGAAATCTTTACAGTAGTTATCAATTACACATACATCTTTATCTATCCATGGCAACAATATGCAGGTATAGTGATAGACAGACCAACTAAAAGCTTCCATTACATTAGATGGTAAAAAGTACAGTAAACCAGTTTATATTGCTAGTCATACGATAGCGTAAGTCATGACTTCCTGTGAGTGCATCAAGTTTCTGTTCAATTAAACAGGCCCAGATTTCACACCGAGTAAGTCAGTTTGTGAGGAAATGAAGACAAGATCATCATTTATTCATTGTCGTCTTAAAGGACTGGAGTAAACCATATCGACCAGCATTGTCTTTATTTTTCCTATCAAAGAGGGTCAGACTGACCGTATTTTCAATTATTTGGCCATAAGGGAGGCCTGCATTCTACTATAACTGTAATGGACCTGTGAGAGATGTTATTCTAAACAATAAACATTTTGTATATCTCAGATCCCTGAGGTGGACTTTTGGGTGATACCAATCATCCAGGGCTTCGTCCAAGTCGAGGAGCTCGTAGTGAATTACAACGAGACATCTGATGAGGAACGGAGCAGCCCTGAAACTCCACCGCAGGAGGTGACCTGTGTTGACGACATCCATCCCCGCTTCACCGTTGCTCTCATTTCGCGACGCAGCCGCCATCGGGCAGGTACAATATCGTCCTTAAAAAAAATCCACTAGTCCTATGTAAAGCTGATGCCACAGCCGGCCTAATTTAACAGCATTGGTTATTACCAAAAATCGTTTTTATGTTTCCGTATTTGCACAAGTATTTGGAAATTCTAGAACCAAAATGTCAGTTTTAAGCACTTAATTTAATATAGCTCTAAAATATAATTTTCAACTATACTGTTTTACAAAAAAAATCTCAATGAACAAGATCAAATGTATCTATAATAAGGTGAATTCGGTTTAAAATTCCCTATTTCTGTTCAAAATAAGAAAAAAGGATGAATTAAAGAAAGCAAATACTTCATGACAGTGGATGGTCTCTTTTTGACCGGTGGTCTATTCTAAATTCCTTAAGCACTGACAAGTAAGCCTAACTGTAAAGGCAATTGGAACTGATTTCAACTCTGTCTTTTAATATAATTATTTGAGAGCATGTTCACCAAACATAGGAAATGTATTTATTCTCTTCACATGAAACAATCTTTTAATAGTCTCCATCTATTCTCTTTGCCCAAAAGGGATGCGGTACAAACGCAGAGGAGTAGATACAGATGGGCATGTGGCTAACTATGTGGAGACGGAGCAGTTGATCCACGTGCACAGCCACACTCTGTCCTTTGTGCAGACCCGTGGCTCTGTGCCCGTCTTCTGGAGCCAGGCAGGATACCGCTACAATCCCCGGCCACGCTTGGAGAAAGGTCAGTGGAACCACTTCTTGCGTGCAGTCACACGACTTTCTCACGCATTGTTGTAGTTCTCGAATTTGTGGTTAATTCAATCAGTACTTAATTCAGGTCCAGTGAGACGTGTGGTTTTTAGTCATTTTAGTTTTCAATAGAATTACTGATAAAATGCATAATAGTAAACTCCCGCAAATAGGGCATTTCTATATTGCGGATTTCGCTTATTGTGAGGGTGGTCTCAAACGTAACACCCATGATGGAGGGGGGGATTACTTTACAATTTCAAGTAAAATTGAAAATTTGCATCATTTGGTCCAAAAATGTTGCCGTAGGAGTCAACACTATGTAACATGTTAACTAGTTTGTCAGATTAAACTGTCATTAAATTTGTTTACACTTGTGCCATTTCAGAAGAGAAGGAGACCATGTCGTACTTTGCTGCCCACTTTGAAGAGCAACTTAAACTCTACAAGAAAGAGGTAGGTTTGCAGGTGTAGACTGGTTAAAATTAGTGTTGTCATTGCACCTCCTTGAGTTGCATTTGGTGTGAATGTTCTCAGCGTCCTTCTTAGATAAGTAGTTTACACTATTCCAAAGTGTATTTAGACAGCTACTGTTTATTCATGTATTGTAACATGAGTATTGGTTGGATCAGGGGTGATCAATTACATTTCCTAAGGGGGCACATGAGAAATGAACAGTTGTCGAGGGCCGTACCGAAATAATAGCCTCAATTGTGTTCCACATTATTTGAACGTCTATATAAAGCAGTACATTTGTGTTATTATTGTTTTGATATTTGTAGCAATATGGTATATGCTGTTCAAATTATGAAATAAAAATGTTAAAAACAATACTTAAATCATAAAATGACTATAAGACACTAACTATTTAATAATTAAATCATGCTGGCATTTTGAGCTTCAGCCGCAAATACATATTAGCTATTTCTTACTGGTTTAAGGGCAAACCTCATCCTCCCTCCACCCTGCAAAATGTTGCTACTATGAGGTACATTGCTCTTGCTTGTGCTGGCTTGTAATGCTTACACACGTGCACAACATAAAATAACCCTCGCAATACACCTTATCGATAAAAGGGCCGTGCTTGTTTTACAATTTAGTTTGACTTTACAATAACATTATGAGGACAGGTCAGAGACGGCCGTATGGTCAGATGCTTGGAAAAAGATTGCACCAGTATGTACCACAGATTTATAAAACCTTTGTAAATATGTCCGAATTAATACCTCATTTTGTATGTAGAGGACTAGTCGTAGAGAGTTGTAAATGCTAGACTTTGTGCTTTTTAATATCACTCTGTTTTTAATTTCAGGTCATCATTAACTTGGTTGACCAAAGTGGACGAGAGAAGTTGATTGGGGATGCGTATCTAAAGCAAGTGCTTCTTTACAACAACCCAAACCTCACTTATGTGTCATTTGACTTTCATGAGCACTGGTGAGAGAAACACTTTCAGTGTGATGAGTTTACAATTCTATTTTTGATAACACTGCATTTCCTTCCCTTTTGTCTGCGTTGCGCGCTGTATCTTAGTCGAGGGATGAAATTTGAAAATGTGCAAGTACTGACGGATGCCATCTGTGACATCATCACTGACATGAAATGGGCCTGGTAAGTGTGATTCACTATTTTGTAATTAGCAGAAAAGTACTGTTAAGGTAGTGACAGTTTGTCATTTTGATTTGTTATTTTTTTTACATGAAGGAAAACTATCATACAGTTACTATCGTCATGTTTATTTGTCATCTAACAAAACAAAAATGCATCTGGGTCTGTCCGCTAGGGTGGACCAAGCTGGAGTCATCTGCAAGCAAGAGGGAATCTTCCGAGTCAATTGCATGGATTGTCTGGACAGGACCAACGTAGTCCAGGCTGCTATTGCTCGGGTGGTTATGGAACAGCAGGTAAAATATTTGAATCATCAGTAAAAAGATTTCCCTGAATCTATTTCAGCAGTTGTTATGATACTGTTTCCTGTAGCACTTCATCAAGAGCTTACCTGGCGCCGAATCAATCTCTTGAGTTATTAGATAATCTAGCCAACAGCTTTCTTCAAATTTTATTATTCATTTCTCTCAGCTGAAGAAGTTGGGCGTGATGCCTCCAGAGCAGCCGCTGCCCCTCAAATGTTACAGGATCTATCAGATCATGTGGGCCAACAATGGTGACACCATCAGCAGACAGTATGCTGGCACAGCAGCACTTAAGGTATTACTGCTGCTATTATTGGCTTTACGCACATCCCATAGACTGTGGGATACAGTGACGCTTTATTACTTTTCTGGGACGCATCAATATATACAAACGCAGCGCGTATGCTGCGAAACGTATCAGTGAAAACACTGTTTTGTTTTTAGGGAGATTTTACGAGGACGGGTGAGAGGAAACTGACGGGTGTGATGAAGGACGGCGTCAACTCAGCCAACCGCTACTATCTGAACCGATTCAGAGATGCTTACAGACAAGCAGTCATCGGTATGAAGCCGAAACAAAAATATCTGCTGACAGTGTGTCTGCGCTTCAAAACAACTCTTCACAGCGTCTCTCCATTGCATTGCAGACCTCATGATGGGTCTTCCGGTGACTGAAGACCTCTACTCCATTTTCAGTAAGGAGAAGGAGCATGAAGAAAAAGAGCAGGAAAGCCAAAGAGGAGCCCAGGAGCAAGTCAGCCTGTTATTGCAGACATACATGCAGCTTCTCCTGCCTGATGATGAGAGGTTTCACGGTGGTTGGGCTCTCATTAACTGTGACATGAGGTTTGCAGCACATTTTCATTCACAATAAACTTCGGGGTGTTTTAAAATACAAACCAGCCACTCTTGTGATATGTTTAGGACCCAGCCAACTTCAAATGTTGACATTGACACTGTGGCAAGAAATGTCTTAAGTGTTTGGATGTCGTCTTCTTTTTCTCAGCCTTATCGATGCCACTAATAAAGATGTGGATGTGCTTCTGCTTCTCTCTGACAAAGCCTACTACATTGCTTAGTAAGTCTCACCTACATATTCCAACCTATTAAGCGGGATCTGTTCCTTTGAATCATCCGCTGATTGTGTTCTTCCGTAGCTATGACGAAGAAGCAGATAAAGTCAACCAGTACCAGCGCCTCAATTTAGATGGTTTGGAAAAGATTGAAATTGGTAAGTATTCGGTTTTACTCAAAGCAGGAGTGACTGGGCTTTTGTGCACTGACTGAGTCACCCAGCACTTCCTAAAAGTGTGTTTAACAGTTTCTCTCAGTACTCTTGTAGTAATATTGTTGAGGAATGATTCATTCAAGGAAATGAAAGTTAAAAACACACAAAAAATGGAAGTTGTGAGTGTGAGTATTCTGTTGCAGGTCCAGAACCAACACTTTTTGGCAAGCCAAAGTTCTGCTGTATGCGCCTGCATTACAGAAGTGAAGAGTCAAGTGGATACTTTCACACACTGCGGGCAGCCACCCGAAATCCTGAGGATGACGGAAAAGGTTGCAGATATACCTTTGAATAATTAGAGAGTCTTTAAGTGAATCATTTCAAAATCATAAACTTATATTTTATTTTTATTGTAAACTGTATTATCCGCTGCTCAATCAAAAATCACTTATATACCTCCAAGTTGTTGTCCATAACAGCTTATTACCACCTAGTTTTGTCTGTTGTTAATTTTAATTGTAAAACAATCTGCTGTGTACTGCTTTACCTTATTCTGCTCGGATACTGTAATTTCCCCTCTGATGACGATTAAAGGATTTTCTCATCTTATCTTCCAGATACACTGCAGTGCATTGCTGAGATGCTTCGCATTACAAAACAGGCCAGGGGGCTGGACCTACTGGTGGTTGAAAAAAAGTTGGAGAGGTCATTAGGATATATATTCTTAATACTCTCTAAAACAATTTTCATTATTTCTGACGTTAAT